>NC_039360.1:15390304-15513936 GCF_003573695.1 Papaver somniferum | reverse complement strand
AAAAAAAAAACAAGAAAAATGTGTTGTATTATATTTTGGTTTGTTTTTAGTTTTATTGTTTATATAAAGCCAATGGAAAGAAGAAAGGGGATTTTAATAAAGTGCCACACTTCCAATATGCAGTTTCTGAAAATGCCACCGTTTTTTTCAGAGTTTATTAAAAGCCATACTCTTGACTTTTTTCATCCCGTTTTTTTGAGTTAACAGTTAACGGCTGTTAGTCTCTGTTAGTGCATACGTGGCATTAAATAACCCGTACAAAATTACATAGAAGCCCCTGAATCAGTTAACAGGGATTGAGTTAATCAGTTCACTGGGATTAAGTTAACCGGCTATAGAGTAGTGAGTTAACTCGCGACTCGGTGCACGTGAGAAAAACGTGCAAGATTTGCTAATGGTTGGAATACACGTGGGATCAATCTAAGAGAAAAAATCGACGATCCATATTTTACCTGGATTTATACCGGTCTTATTCATCATCTTGAAGCTCTATATATACTAATGAAGATCCCAAACACTTTTTATTAGTCAATTTCTTCAGAAGTTCAACACATAAAAATGAGCCAAAAGGTTATAAACTCTCCAGGTAGTAACAGTTGCAGTAGTAGTAGCAAGAGCAGCAGCAGCAGCGAATTTAGACAGCAAACTACCCCAGATTTATGTCCAACATGTGAACAAGGAAGTCATGAGTCTAAGGTTTGTCCCTGGATGTACTCTAGATGCAAACATATACCTTGTAATGGTATAAGACAACTACTAAGATCCATCACAAGAGAAACAGATGGAGAAATGTTCTTGAAGTGTTCAAATCCTACCTGCACCTACTTTGAATGGTTTGATTCTGCCAGTCATCCACTCAAATCCAAGAATATCAAGCTACCCAAAGAGAATTGTTGTTGTGCTTGTGGAGAAGAGACCCACTGTTACAAAGAATTCCCACTGCATAAGCAAGAATGCTACAAAGAGCAATGCAAGTCAATAATGCAGCTGAGAAGATGCAAAAATGAACACAATAGAAACATTGCTTACCTGATCTGCACAGATTGTGAAGCATTTAGATGGGTTTCAGACCACCTTTTCATTGCTGCAAAAAATAGGGTTATCTATTCAAGTTTCAATCTCAATGCCATATGTAAGGAACTTCAAAAGACTATTAACATGTAATTAGTTCTTAACTAATATCATTTCCATTCATAAAGTAAGATTATCCATCAAAATAAAACTGAATTCTGGTACATAAAAAAAACAGATCTAACACTATGATATCAGTGTCTAAAGCAAAAAAAAAAAATCTAACACAACAAGAAGCACACACACACTTATACTTCTTCTTAGCCTTGCTTTGCTTTCCCTTTGTGACAGGAATATGTTGACTAACAGATCCAATACCAGTAAAGTTCTGACTGAAATTCAGAACATCTTGTGTAGATCCATGGGTGCTAGGTTCTGCTGGTGCTCTTCCAAAGTTTTTAGGTCCTGTTGACTTACCAACAAATGAAGATGTACCTCTGGATTTGTTCACCTTTGCTTTTCCCCTTGCACTGCTACTTTCAGAATGATCTCTACTAGTGAAGGTGCAGTTTGCAGCATCATACTCGGTGCTTGGCATGAATCCAGTTGGGTTTTTACCAACATCACCACCAGCACAGGTTCTCTTATTATGACCAGCAGTAGATCCACACTTTCCACATTTCCTTTTCTTCACCACAGTTTCAGGTTCATCATAGCTCCTCTTCCTCTTCTTTGCTGGTCTTCCAGTTTTTCTTTGATAAGGAGGAGGCTTTAAGTTGATGTCCATGGATGCCTGCCAATTAAGATAAGAAGAAGAGAAAAGAAATGAGAAAGTTAAAGTAAAGAAATGAAACCCTAAGGATATAATAAAGTAGAGAAAAATAAGGATATAATAAAGTAGAGAAAATGTGAATGCATCACATTCAATAATATATTTAGTGCTGAAAAAAGTACCTTATCTTCCCAGTTCCATTCACTTATGTCTTCTAGTGGATTTACAGCATCTGCGTATATGGTCCTATAATATTCCACAGAGCAGTAAGGAGCACAATAACTGTTCAACCAATCAAACAAATGTGTCAGTTTATAGAAACAAAAGTAATAGCATATTACAACCCAAAAGTAATAGCATATTACAAAATTTCTTACTCTTTCCAGTTTGGCCTGAGCAGTTTCAATGCACATACAACATGTTGACAAGGGAATCCCCTTAGCTGCCATTGCAAACAAGTGCATTGTTTGTCTACAATGTTCACTGTGAAAATTTTCTTGGTAGACACATTAGTTACCAAATAAACCTGTCCAACCACACTTCCTTCTGTATCAAACTTCCCAACCAAGTCAAGCATCTTATTTATCAACTTAACAGCAGCAGGGACCAAATCATTTTGATTCCACTTAGCATATTCTTCCCTTCTCTTAAATAACAAACCCATTACTAACTGACCATACATCATGCCTAGTTGGATTATTGGTTTATCTCTCATATTAGAACTCATAGAATTAAATGATTCTGAGATATTCACCAGCAACCGGACTTTCTTTGCATATGTTTTCAAAGTGCTCTTACATTATAGTAACCTGAGTTATTATATAACCTACTAACTATGAATCAAAAAACATAAGGATATTTAAAAAAGAGAGGCACAAACCTGAAAATGCCTCACTTTGTAAGCTTTGCATGCATTCCACAATAAGCTGTGCAAGGTTGGTGCCTTGTGGTACTTCTTGAAGTTCTTGTACAAGTGCCTGCAAATAAAGAGTAAGTACCTATTTTATACTAACTCTAAACCCAAAACACATAATGTAAACTAATGTAAAAAAGTAACTAAACTTAAATACCTGAAGCAATATCTAACTCTTGCACCAGGGAAAACCTTTGGAACAGATTCCAACAACCCTTTTTGCCTATCAGAAATAAAGGTAATTCTTCCAGCATGATGTGCATTGATTGCTGGAGCCAAATCCTTGAGGAACCCAGTCCAGCTCTCCTTGGTTTCACTCTTAGCCACCTTAATGCCTAAAGGCACCAGAGAATTCTGACCATCAATTGTTGTTGCAGCCATTAGAACACCACCACGCTTTCCAGTTAGATGGCATGCATCTAAACCTATGACTCCCCTGCAAGATTTCTGAAATCCTGTCATTGGTGCAGCAAATGAAATAGTCATGCTCATGAATGTCCTATCTGCATATTTAGTAACCAACCATTAAATAACTGAGCACCACTTACAAATAAATGAACATTGATGGGTATTTAGCAACAGACCACTTAACATAACGTATACCTCTTTTCATCATTAGAAACTGCAATCAACATCAAAGTGTTAGTACATGTAAAAAATAAACAAAAAATTATAAACACTAAAGGGTCCATACCTTCTTCATTGTCTTCTTCACTACTGCTTGAATCGCTGCTTTCATCTCCAACTTTGTATGTCTTGACAATATCTTCATAATCAATATCATTCTCTTCATCACTGTCAAAGATTGGTGGAGCATTTGGGTCTTCAATGAGGTGACATTCATCTACAGTAGTGTTCTCTAGCACCACATTGTCCTCATCATCATCATCACTATTGTCCCCTGCATCAGTCTTATCCCCTGTATCAGTCTTATCCCCTGCGTCAGTGTTATCCCCTGCAGCAGTGTTGTTTACTTCATCAACCCAGTAATCATGATTAAAGTTATCAACTGGTGTACTGCTAGAACCAAGAACAGTGGCTTGACTTAGGCAAGAAAAACCCTGAGATTCCACTTCATTTAACAGATCCATGAACAACAACTTCCTAGATGCTCCTCAATTTGAGTTTTCATTCTTTGATTGAGCATGCAACCTTGGTGATCTCCTTGTAGGTGATATCTTTACTGACTTTTCCTTTGAAACTGGCTTCTTAGCAATCCTCTTAGGTGCCTTCTTAGGAGTCTCATCAATTGTTACTACTGGTTGTTCCATTGCAGCCTTAATGAAGTCATTACCATTCCTAAATTCTGAATTCATTACACTCATTTGTAAACATATGAAGCCTTTATCATCAGGTACAACATGCTCCCAAAACTTAAACAAGTCTTCATTTGTCATCAAATACTCAGACAGACATGGGTCTATGGTCCAATATAAATTTGGAATTTCTGTTTCATCAAGATGCAACTTAACACGCAACATCTGCTCAAATTCCTTAAGGTCAATTCTATCTCTATCCATGTGAGGGAATAGCAAATTAAGTTTACTATTCAGAACAAACACACTGATATCTCTATATGGATAATATGTATGATCACTGTAAAAAACAAAATACAATTCATCAAACACACTTATATCTCTATATGAATAATATGTATAATCACTGCAAATGAACAAACAAAATAAAATTCATCAAATTCCACACTTCACACAGAAAACCCCTAAAATTAAATTCATCAATTCATCAAACACACAAAATTAGGGTTTTAAAAATTCCACACTTCACACAGAAAACTCCTAAAATAAAATTCATCAATTCATCAAATACACGAAATTAGGGTTTGAAATCGTACCATATCTGCTGCTTGTTGGCAGGCCTTGAAAGGGTATAAAATTATGCGCAGAAAAACGGGGGCCTACAGTAATACCGCAAGTGCACGGTCGTCAGTTGTAGCTCGTGCAAGTACGGGTCGATCCACAGAGATCGGGTGTGTTTGGAGTTTTCTAGCTAATTGGGTTCCTAAATTTGCTATTGTTGGGCTTTGGGTACCAATGGATTTTGGTAACCAATGGGTTATGATTGTGCTTTGGGCCTTTGAATGATTTTGAATTGGATTGAACTGAGCTTGGGCTCAGAAATGTGGACTATGGGCTTTGGTTTCAGTGAACTGATTTGAGCTTTGGGCTCAGCAGCAACAGGCAGGAAAAGGAAGGCAGCAGCAGGAGCAAGAGCTGCAGCAGTTTGGCAGCAGCAACAGCAGCTGAGGCAGGAGGCAGCAGCAGGGGGAAGCAAAGCAGCACAAGTGCTGCAGCAGCAATTGCAGCAGTAGAAGAAAAAGGCAGCAATGCAGCAAGGGTTACAGCAGCAGTACTGCAGCTGCTCAAGCAGTGAAGAAAATGCAAAACAGAAAAGCAACAGAGTTGCAGGGCAGGGAAGAAACAACAAGGCAAAAGCAATACAAAACAAGAAAACAAAGCTAAACAGTTGAAGATGGAATTGTGGATGAGAATGAAGTAGATTATGGATGGGAACTAGGGTTTGAATTCACTCTAACTTCTAGTATGTATTCTCCTATAGAAAGTTAAACACAACTATGGTATTCTTTCCAAAGTACTAACTGTCTTTCTAAGGCACAATTAGTCAAAAGATTATGAATTCAGCTTGAGTTGCAGCTTATCAACAGCTCATGGACCTAACTACAAAGTATACTTGGCATACATTGTGAAAGTGAGGTGATGATGAACTAAGTTCAAGTTTTTCCTAAACTTGTTTAGCCTTCTAAAGCAATATGATCAATGTACTACACAATAAGAAATTAGGGATTCATCAAATCCCTAGCATGATGGTTTAGAACATGACAAACATTACACTAACATTACATGGCAGTGAGCATAACAGTGAACAACATGGTGAACTAACATGACAACACAGTGAACAATATGGTGAACTAACAGTGAGCATTCATATAAACAGAGAATTAAAACCAAGAACAAGAACAAATGCAATTAAAAGCAAAAGTGCAACTAACAGGAACAATTAAAATAAACAGGAGCATCACACATTAAAAATTAACAGTGCAATTTAAAATTGGAATTAACCTAACCCAAATTGGGTGGAAACTTGGCTAGTCCAAGAACAGTTTTAACATCCTACATCACTTCTATTTATAGCTTACATCAAATTCCTAATTTCTAAAAACCCTAATTTTGAAAACCCTAAATTGATTTGGGGAAAATCAAATTCTCTCACCCATGTGTGAATTCTGCTCGACCCATGCTTGTACGATGCTTTCTCTGCTTTCCATGTCGCTCCAAGTGAAACCCTAGCTCGAGATTTCTTATCAACTCCATACCTAGGATGCAGAGATATGAGTTTGATAAGAACTCTAGGCTAGGGGGAAAGGACTGATGGGTATGGGTTTCTGTGGTGTTGGGAGGTGATGGGAATGAGCTCGAGACGAACTGGGATGGTCGGGGAAGATGGTGGCAGGGTAGAGCAGGTGGTGGTGGTTCTGGAAATGGTCGGGTGGAGAAGATGAGATCGATGTTTTGGGAAGAAGGGAGTGTTTGGGTGGTAGTATAGGGTTTGGTGCTAGGGTGTGAAGCGGGATCATCTGAAGTTGATGCGCAGCGAGGAGATCCGTTGGATAATCAGTTACTAATTGAATCGAACGGCACGATGTAAACAAGCTCTGAGCGACCGTTGGATTAGGTGATACAACGAAGCTGACGGCTCCAGATGGGGTTAGGTGCTGTAGTGTAAGGCGGAGATATCAAACTTTGATGAACAACAAGGGAGCAACCGTTGGATTCAACTACCATCTAATCTGAAGGCTTGGAATTTCAGCGCTGTGGTGCTTGGCAGAGACTTCAGATTTTGATGCTCTATGAAGGAGCGACCGTCGGATGCTTCTGAGAACTGATCTGATGGCTGAGAACGGAGGCGTTTTTGTGTGTAGAAAATGAGGTTGTGCGCACCATTCTTCGCGGCTTCCTTGCGTGATTTCTCCTGGCTTTTCACTACTTTTCTGCTCTTTTTGCTCCGCAACTCATCCAATCTTTATTTATTACCTAAAAATGCAAAATTAAGTAAGAAAAATATTTATTCTTGAAAACAATGAAAATACAGAATATGGGATAAAATGTAGAATTAATGCACAAAAGATGAGTTAAATGCCAAGAAAAATATATAGAAATATGCACTTTTTAGCACTCATCACTTGTCCTTCCCGTTATTCTTCTTCATCTTCAGCTCCCCAACCCTTTACTCAGACACTAAACCTAAGCAAAATCCCGCTGAAAACTGACCCAAACCCTAATTTCTTCCACTAGAGAACAGAGCGGACATAGAACAAGAGAAAAAAAGTACAAGAAAGAGAAACAGAAACCTAAGAGAAAACCCCTAATTCAACCCAGAAAAACGAAATTAGGGTTTGCAATCATACCATATCTGCTGCTTGTCCTTCCCCTTCTTGTTCTGAATCTCGATCTTTACTAAAACCCTTTACTCAGACACTAAACCTAAGCAAAATCCCGATGAAAACTGACTCAAACCCTAATTTCTTCCACTAGAGAACAGAGCGGACAGAGAGAAAGAGAAAAAACTAGAAGAAAAATGAAACGATACAAACTGTTTTCAATCCCACGAAGGATAAAGTAGTCATTTAGCATGTGCTATGTGTAATAATCTCGTGCACGACATCTTGAGTCGTCCATATAAGACACGTGTAAGTAATCTTGACAAAGTCAAAAAAATTTGACCAATCATGTGGGTCCAAGGCGTTAGTGCTAACGGTTGTGGCATTAAATAAACTCTGAAAAAAAACGGTGGCAGTTTCTTGAATCGGGATTTGCAAGTGTGGCAGTTTGTTAAAATTCCCAAGAAGAAATATCCACAATGAAGTTTCAAGCAACAAGGATTTAGAGGAAAAGAGTTCCATTGTCAAGATTCTACGAAGTTCAAGAGTTATCATCAAGAGTTGAAGACCGAGGACGAAGATGAAGACAAAGATTGAAGACCGAATACGTTTCTATGGATGCTGTGAGAGTGGTGCTAATTGCACGTCGAACGGATAACGAGGTAAGTAAGCATATTCCCACCTTCGTTAAGTGGTTGATTTCCTTTCTTAGAGATCGTCAGAAAAAAGGGTTTTCAAAATGAATAAAAGATGTGGGTTTTCAAAACAATTCGGAGGGTTTGCCTTCCTACCATTCAACGTGTCGTAGGATTCTCTCTTCATTCCTACCTGGACACATGTGTGACCCATAAAAAGCTGTTTATTATTGAGAGAAATTTCATAAAACCCTTTCTTGTGAGGCAGAGTCAAGACTTTTGATCACTCCGAACCCGAATTTCTTTCGATAAGGGATGGTTATTTCTCTCTCAACTTTTAAGGATGAGATTGTGTTCATATATGTGTCTAACTTCTTATGACTAGTCTGCAGAATTTGTATGTCTTCTTAACGCGTTGGATGTTATCATTACGGAGAACTAGTAAATTGGAAAAGTAGGTTTTGTGGGTATATCTCTAGTAAACCTTCACAAGACTATAACTCGTCCACTAGGGACACCTAGGGATTTAAAGGATTTTTATACATGCTAAGTGTGACCGTAGCCTCGACGACACGGAGTTGTATGTATGTTTTAGAATTATTTTGTTTGATTTGCTCGAGGACTAGCAAAGTCTAAGTGTGGGGGAATTTGATAGGTGTTGTAAAACACCTAGATTTATATCTATTTTTTATGCTTTATTTGCGAGTTTTCTTGTAAATTATGTATCTTATGATTACTTTTGAGCTAATCAGGTACTTTGGAATCAATTGGAGCAAAAAAAAGTGGAACTTGCTCAAATCCAGGATTTATCCTGGTCATGTTGAAGAGAACGAAAAGACGAAACCAGTGGCGAAAGAATGAGATCATTCCGACGTCGTATGAAGAAGCTGCGAGCATTTGAAGCGTATCAGAGTTGTGGAATTTGTTAACTGAGCTGAAATGTCAGTCTCGCAGAACCGACAGTTGAGTAGAAGTTGTTGTCACAGGCGGTGGCCTACATCCGAAAGCTGGGTGCATGTATCAATTTCTATTCCTACACATAATCTAAAAATCAGAGAAGAAATTGTTTCTTCTTATCATCATTTACATTTATTTCCTCTCTGCCTGAAATGGAGAGAATGGCGGCCATGGAATACAGAGAAGAGAGATCGACAGAGATAAGGGATTTAAGTGATTAATAAATTATGGGTATCGAGACGGATCATCGATTAAGCAAAATCAATCAAAACATGAATAAACAAGACAAGAGAATTAAAGTGGTTCGACACTAACACCTACATCCACTGACAGATCCCCGTAGGGTGAATTAGATTGATCTCCAGAGTTAATTTAGTGGGATAGTTACATTTGCGTTGGTTCTTCCTATTTATAGATGATAGGAATAAAGAAGGTAAAGAAACTGTATCTCTGACTATGTAAAACTAGTCTATCTAGAATGGAGGATTTACAACTGACTTGATCCTATTATCTAGACGGAAACTTGACTGCACTTCACTTGCCTACGTTTAACTAGCACCTTAATCCCATGGTAACATGTACGCATGATATTTCAACACCCCCTTCAAGTTGGACACGGAGAGAATTGAAGTGTTCAACTTGAAAATTTTGAAACGGATCCCTTAAGGTAAACTCCTCGAAGAATCTTATAATACAAACTTCAATTGTGAACCACGGGAACTTGATCTTTAATCATATCCACTTGAACAAAAATTATAACAGAGCACCAAAATGACCTTGTCAACATCAGCATGTAGTCTTTTATTGTCTGAGGGGCTCAAAATGGCTTAGTTGGGTGCTTCGTTTGTTGATAACCAAGGCAATACATGATATACAAACCAACAACAGCGAATGATGGTCGTCTCTGAAACTTTTGTGGTTGTAAAATGGACTTGATTGGATAACGGGCTTTGAAGATTGTTTAGAAGAATGATATGGGTTTGGTTTGTTGACGACAAACAGAGATAACTCAGGTAAGACATACAAACAACCTGTAGTCGTGTATAAAAAAATAGTCCATATTGATAAACAGAGATGGACGTGTAAGATAGTTTTCTTGGATGAAAAACTAACGTTAGAAATAAGATCAGGATAATGATGATCTTAGAAGAGGAAACTCCTGATATTGAGGGAGATTTCCGCGTGATATTGGCCATACTGTTGACGGAAGAAAGCAACAACTTAAATGTTGTGTATGATGCCCGTGAATAATAAGATCATGAATACTGTAAACATGATAATTGGACTTCATCACACTTCACTGTGTTACTGTTAACAGACCACAAACAGCCAATGATTGATGCGATCAATTAATTAAAAAAAAAATAGCTCATGAATAACAAAAGCATACTTCCAAGGATCATGGCATCTGTTGTGGTTAATGATTGATATACCGAACAAGAAGATCATGATAGCATCTTGCCTGAATGAGTTAAGATAAAGACTAGTTTGTCAATGGGAAAACAATCTTTCATTGACCAAAAATAACCACTGCAATGGCTATATATACGAGCCATTGCGGATCTATGGTGGAAGAAAAGTAATTGATACTGATAGTTCAACGTGTTAGCTTGCGAAGAACACCAAAAACAATTTGCTATGAGTTTCACCGAAGGAAACTTATGTTTTCCAGAAACATAAAAAAAAAAAAAGAGAATATTATTATAACAAAATGATGTTACCAAATCTTAGATGAGATAATATTTTCCTTAAATATTCGGAAATAAAGGATGTATCTCGTAAAAGATGGAAAATATGGAAACGTCCATAATGAATGAATTGATTCGCCAGATTTTGGCAAGAATTTCGGAAATGGAAATATTTTCGGAATTTAATTCTTCTTGGCAAAGAAAAACCAAGTAAAAATAAATAGTAAATTACAAGGGATGTATACTTGATCATCCACAATGTGCTTGATTGAAATATCCATAATTACCATAAAAGCTTTAAGGTGTAGAGTATTTGATATTAAGAGAAATGTTTTGCCGTGAACAATGGCAAGATATTGATAGAATATCATGTGTACTGTATCGACATGACATAGCGAAAGAATAGATTAGCCCATAGTTTGAACTATTGAATGAAATCATATAGATTGGAGAATCCAACTAAGTACATGAAAATATTAGGTCTTGGTAAAGCAAAACCTCAATAAGATAAACTTGTTAAAAGCGATAACAAGATATCTGAAAAATGGAATACTCTTCGAAAATGATTGAGTTTCCATGAATCTTGGCGACAAGAGCAGGAAAAGGAAAAAAAATCATGAAACTACCATCTTCTGCACAAAGTCATGAAACTATGATCGATATCATAGTCATAAAAATATGAGAAGGAATTCGTGATGATAAGAGAGATTATGAAGTTGAGAAAATGACCAAGTTTGGGAAGCAAACAATATAATTTTACTGATCAACACAAAGAGCCGGTCATTTCATAAAACAATTTCTTGAATGTGAACATAGGAAAGCCTATACAACTGTAGGTCTTAGACTTGAATAGAATTCATAAAAATGACGATTATGAATTTAAATCTTCTGGACTAATATTGAAGACTAGCCAGAGAAAGAAAAAAAATTTGAAAGCAGAAGCAATCTGAGCGGATCTCCCCACTCTGATACCATAATAAATTATGGGTATCGAGACGGATCATCGATTAAGCAAAATCAATCAAAACATGAATAAACAAGACAATAGAATTAAAGTGATTCGGCACTAACGCCTACATCCACTGACAGAACCCCGTAGGGTGAATTAGATTGATCTCAGACGTAATTTACTGGGATAGTTACATTTGCTTTGGTTCTTCCTATTTATAGATGATAGGAATAAAGAAGGTAAAGAAACCGTATCTCTGACTGTGTAAAACTAGTCTATCTAGAATGGAGGATTTACAACTGACTTGATCCTATTATCTAAACGGAGACTTGACTGCACTTCACTTATCTTGACTGCACTTCACTTGCCTTCGTTTAACTAGCACCTTAATCCCATGGTAACATGTACGCATTATATTTCAACAGTGATGTTGGAGGAGATGTGTTTGCTGCTCATCGAAGATTAAGCTCAAGTTCATGTCCTTGTGTTGTGTTGCTCGGGAATTAGAAGTTAGGGTTTGATTGAATTCGAGAAGTCTGTTGATGAATCCAGAGAAGATGAAGCTGAGATTACCTGGGATGAGTCTGATTTGTGGTTCTAACCGAGAATCGCAGAGATGGGTTCAATGGATTTTAGGGGTTTGAGAAGATTGAACTGAAACAAGCAGAAATGTTGCTGCTACAGACAAGATGATGGTTAAAAATAATGGCAGCTGAAACTAGTGGGATTGTGTAGCATAAGTGATGAAATGAATTACAAGGAAGTTGAACAGGAGATGCTATGTATGCTGGAATTATTGGCACTCAAGTTGTTGTCATATGTTGTAAAGGGAAGAATGATGGCGCCGTGAAGACCTGGGTCCTGATGAAATGGTGTCATTGATTGTGTTGCTGCAATTGGTGAGCTACAGAGAATGTAATGGCAGCACTGGTGGTGATTCTGTATGAGGCAATGGTGAACGAAGCCAGGAAAGGAAGTTGTTAAGGGTTAGCTGGGTTACAGAATGTGATGTTGTTGCCGGAAGTGGAAGTTACAAGGATTATTGGAGATGGACATGGCCTGGAAAGAGATGGCTCGAGTCTCTGGTGGTGAGTTATATTGCAGGTAAAGAGATTAGTGGAGTTTTGGATTCAGTTTGCTGCAGTGAAGGTAGGAAAAAATGGTGTTGTTTAGCTGCAATGGGGTACAAGGCAGAAGCTGAAATGAAGTTAGTAGTTGCAGCTGCAGGGAATGATGTTGAACAGGAGAAGGCACTGGTGCTATAAATGGATGATTCAAGGGATGAAGAGATAATGAACACAGGAAGAAATGGAGTTGTTGATTACTAAAGCTACAGGTCTTGACGCTACCGCAGGAAATGGAAAACAGTAGTGCTGTGTGTTGGCCCATGAATGAATTTAGATGTATGTTGGGGCAGGGAATTGCAGGTGCAGTTCAAGGAGGAACTTGGTTTGAAATAGTGAAACTGAGAAGACCTAGAACAATTGGTGGTCTGAGTCTGGGTACGGTGGTGGAATCAAAGCTGAATTAGTGGTGGTTTGATTCTCGAGTTAGAGTTGCTGCTGTTTTGCAATGTGTGCAGTGACTGTATGCGAAGGTTTTCGAGAGATTTTAGAAGAGTAAGAAGCGAGCCATGAGTTTGAGATCAGGTTACAATGATTGAAGCTGCAGAATGGATGTGGTGATTGCAATGAATTGTATGTGCATTACGGGGAAGAAGAGTTAGTATTGCGGTGGCTGAAGGCTAGAATAGGCTGTCAGTTCCAAAGATTTGACAGGCCAAATATCTAATGGGCTTGGTTAGAGGCTAGAGTTGTAGCTGCAAGTATGGGCTGGACAGATTTGGCCGACACTTAGAAGTCGTGAAGGTAGAGAAAGGATATAAAGAAGGGTCTTATGTTCTATTTTCGGGATCTTGACTTCTACTTCTGCCTAAGGTTTAGAAACATGATGGCTTCTCTCTTCCTTCTTGTTATGAACTCATATGCCATGAACATGAGTTAATTTTATTTTGGTTAAGGAATAAGTTGGATTTCCAAGCATGGGTTGTGTTCAATAAATTAGTTTTGTCTCCATACTTATTGTTTATGATTCACTGATGATATTGTTACATGATTTGGATACTTGTTTGGTTGAGTTTATAATCAATTGAGTGTGTTTTCATCTTTATTGCTAGATTAGGATTTATTATACGTAAAAGTGATAAATTTCTGATTGCAAGTAGCATATTGCTTGTAGTGATGCATCCTAGTAGTCACATATGAATCATAACCTTTGTTAAATTGCATTAGTGCTTTTACACGTTCGATTGTTTTGATTGGCCTGATTTCATAGAACTTAATGCATCTAGGGAATTAAACTTGATTAGTGCTTTTACACATTAGGTTGTTCTCTAAGGTAGAACTCATACTCGCATCTTTTAATGTGTTTGTTGATGACAAGAGGAAATTAGCGGGATATTCTTGCGATAAAGGTATCCTAGGGCCTTTGATAAAAGTTGAGATTAAATATCAATTCTAATTATTGTTTCAAATAATGTTTGTGAATGAAAACCAATCCTTGACCAATATTATAATCTTATTGATTTTGCTTTAATTATTTGTTTCGCTTTTATTTTATTTTAGTATATAAAAATCAGAAAAGCCCCCATTGTTATTTATCGGAAATCGAAACAACTTGACAACCATAGTCCTCTCTGTGGGAAAGATCATTTCTTACCCTTGCTATATTATATATTTTGAGTAGTGAGAAAGTGTAATTTATTTTTGACGCATACGACAGCGATCAGTCATACGGCATAGTTTCATAAGATAGAATGGTAAATGCTATGAGTAAATATAATATGTCAGTCTTCACATACCTATGATAAAGTTCTCGCAACTGTCTTCGTTTGATCTTCAGTCTTCGATCTTCGAGGGTTATCCAACTATTATGATACTCAACTACCAGACTCTAATCCTAGTCCGAGACTTGACTTTAGTAGACTAGAAATGAAGATATAGTTTTGTACAACTAACATTGACAACAAGTTTGAGATATAAAAACTTGTGAGTTCGACCAAGCAATGCTCTAACATGTTATATTTTTTGGACCTTTATCATCTTTGTGACAAAAGGGGCAGAAATATATGGAGTATAAAGTAATTTACAATCACTTGAGAAAGGATATGTGTTGTAAAGTATATATCTTGATATAAAGAGATAAATTATTGATCAAGGGGGAGTAACATATCATGTTATGCAGTATTACATACTACAAAATTGAATAGTAAGTATGTTCGAAATGAATATATATCTAGCTCACCTTTAGTGGGTGGAGGGTAGAGTTTTTGTTATTCAAATGTTTCAACAACGACATTTATTTTTGAATACTTATAGGACATAAGTGTTGTTAAAACTTAGAATCGAGCGTATGAAGATAATATTAAGGTAATGTTTGTGTAGTGTAATATCTTTGCCTTTTAATTCTTGTATTTGTATAAAGAGTTTTGTTACTAAAACTGACAAAGAGGGAGATTGTTAGAGCATTGCTTGGTTGAACCACCTAGAGTTGGTATATCAAGTTTAGTTCTGAAACTCGAAGTCGCTTGATTTGATTACTAGAGTCAACTTCATCAGGTTAGATTGGGGAACATAAGTTGAGAGTTGATCTTGTTACTCATGAAGAACCCAAAAATGTATTGGCATCAATGGTGATATCGTCCTTCAGTTCGAGGTTAATAACAACAGACTTGACTTGTTTCATTTTCCTATCTCTTCCAAAAACAAAGAAATTGGGGAAAAAAAATCTAAGAAACATTAACCTGGCTTAAATTGCAGAATATTTTCTTTCGAAGCATATTTAATTGCATAATCTAATATCTTATTTTAATAAAGTGCCAAAATCAAGTATAATTAATGCACCCTACTTAATTTCGGTTATTAATCCCATTATAAATGCACTACACCATAAACAAACGGAGAAACAAAATATATTTTTTTAAATGGGTAGTTCCTCGAAGCAACAAATGATATCCAATTTCACTTCTATTTAGATGGGTGCGGCTCTCAGCTTATGCTTGTTGCTTGTTGGTGGTTTTTCCTACTCGGTTGAGGCAACCGGAAAGATCAATGGTTAGTGTATTTAGTTTCAAGAACTTAGATCTTTGGTTTTTCCCAAATCAATGTTTTTTCTTTCTCTCTATTTTGAAGTTACATTTTCTTTTTCGGAAAGGGCTTTCACGCCTGTAGGGGTGACGCATTAGATGCCACACTGTAGTGGACCGAAGAGAAGCATCTGTTTGTCCCTTTAAAATGTATGCAGCCACTCTTCAATGATAATTCAGATTTAGTCATCGGGTCGCAAAATTCCAGGGCAAGATGAAGCTAAGTTGGGCAGAAACAAATGATCCAACAAAAACGCAGGAAGATCCAGGTCATCATTTCAATCTTTGTTGGTCGTCTCATCAGAAGCAACACTTGAAAAGAAAACTACCCTTCTCACGCCTAGGTTGCGGTTGTTTTTTTTGTTTTTCATTTTTTTGAAGCATGGGTGGCAGTTGCTGATACGGCCAGCATTCTTAGCCAAAGAATTCAACAAAGAGGAGCTATTTTGATACATTCACAACTGAGTCGCACAAATTTACCAGAATGTTATACACTTTCTTTCCCATATTCAGATACATCATTTCCCATATTGACTAAAAAAACATAATCCAAGTTCTTTTATGTCACTGTAACCAAAAAGCAATAATCTTTTTCTCATACGTATTCCGCATTCTCGAATTCCAGACCCTCAGATTACCGAAGTAAAATAAAAAGATAGATTATTTGAAACTTGATTATCAATAACATATCACTCAGCAATATCAGACGATCTGAGAACATCTTGGAATACAACATTTTTAGTACATGTTCCAGAGACATCCGGAAGAACTCCGTTCTTAACTAACACTTTTGTTGTAGTTCTTGAAACTCCCCTAGACAAAGCAACATATAATTGTCCGTGACTAAACACCGGTTCCGGTAGATAAATACCAACATGTGGTATTGTCTGCCCTTGTGCCTTGTTTATCGTAAGTGCAAAACCTGCACGAACTGGAAATTGCTTGCGGACGAACTTGAATGGGAGTATCACCTCTTTGGGAGGTTCCATGGGTATCCGTGGAATCAAGACTCTGAGCCCTGAACAACTACCGGTAACGATCTCCGCATCAATGAAGTTTCTATACAAACCTCTGCATGTAACCTCGTGCTGTTGCAAAGACCATAACTGGGATCAAGATTCCTCAAAAGAATTATCGGAGCACCTATCTTGAGTATAAGCCTGTGAGGAGGCAATCCACCCGGAGCAATAGTGTTGAGAAAATCTTCGGTCCACAAATTGTTAGGATCATTTTTAGCCATGTCAAAAGAATGATAAACTACCTCATCTCCTGGAAAGATGTTGATAACTTTCTGGTTTAGCTTTTCGACAATATCATTCTTTGGTGTTATCAATGCCCTCTGGCTCATGTAACTTTTGTCACTTTGCATTCCTTTCAAGCTGTGGAAAAACCTCATCAATCAGTCTCTCAATAGATTGCTCACCTTCCCACTTCATTACAATGTCATCCGGAAGTTTCACCATGTCATCCGTGACATATGGCTCAGTCCCATCTCCAATCCGTAGCAAGAATTCTGAGAATCTAGGGTCTAATTAACCTTGAAAGCATGTTCTCTTTTAAGCGGATCACCTTAACATCCTTCCAGAATTTTGCGTTTGTCAAGCATGCATTAATAGTCTGTGCTCGCATCCCGTGCTCAATCACAGGCAATACTTGACGAAAATCCCCACCTAAAAGCAAAATTTTCCCTCCAAATGGCAATGCAACTTTGGTCAAGTCTCTTAACGTTGTATCCAGAGCTTCAAATGCATATCGGTTTGCCATCGTTGCTTCGTCCCAAATAATCAAATCGGCTTTTCGAATGAGATCTGCCAAAGGATCTTCTGCTCCTATGTCGCATGTAGAAGTTGAGTATGCTGGTACGGGTATCTTAAATCTAGAATGGGTTGTCCTCCCACCTGGCATCATGGTTGCGGCAATACCTGATGTCGCAGTTGCAATTGCAATACGTCCCTCACTTCGTAACTTGGCCAATATCGTCCTATAGAGAAACGTTTTGCCTGAACCACCTGGACCATCAATGAAAAATATAGATTTGTCGCCCCTTATAACAGAATTCACTATCATGCATAGAAGTTACATAGATTACAATCAATCAGTCAGAGATGAGGTAAAAGAAATAAAATATGAGTATTAGGTAATATATTCAGTAGGCTTGTTTCACTTTTTAAGTCTCAGTTTTAAAGTGTCTTCATACTGTACACTACACAGCCCATGCTTCTCATTTGCAGTAAGTAGATGCCACACTGTAGTGGACCGAAGAGAAGCATCTGCTTGTCCCTTTAAAATGTATGCAGCCACTCGTCAATGATAATTCAGATTTAGTCATTGGGTCGCAAAATTCCAGGGCAAGATGAAGCTAAGTTGGGCAGAAACAAATGATCCAACAAAAACGCAGGGAGATCCGGGTCATTATTTCAATCTTCGTTGGTCGTCTCATCAGAAGCAACACTTGAAAAGAAAACTACCCTTCTCACACCTAGGTTGCCGTTGTTTTTTTTGTTTTTCATTTTTTTGAAGCATAGGTGGCAGTTGCTGATACGGCCAGCATTCTTAGCCAAAGAATTCAACAAAGAGGAGCTATTTTGATACATTCACAACTGAGTCGCACAAATTTACCAGAATGTTATATACTTTCTTTCCGATATTCAGATACATCATTTCCCATATTGACTAAAAAACATAATCCAAGTTCTTTTGTGTCACTGTAACCAAAAAGCTCAGACAGACCATACACAGTTTGAACTTGTCAATTTGAGACATCGTATTTCATCATATTAGGATGAAAAATTAAGTTCCTTTTCTTGAAATCTTAAACATTCACACTTGAAACAAAAACAAAATATCTTATATATGTAAAGCATGCTTTTGGTGTCATCTTAATTACTTACAACAACGCAAGAGTAGTTCAGTCATAGTAGTAATAACTGCTGTAATACCTACAAGACGAACAGTCATATCCTCTGCTCCAGCGAAGTAAGAAACTACCTGGTACCTACTCAGATTGCATGCCTCTCAAGACCCGTAAGATGGAGAGGAACAAGTTGAGGATGTCAAGATATAGAACGACTGATGCCCATATGTATTCATCATATGTGAAACGCTTGATCAAGTTGTCTGTATCGTAAACAATATAGGCAGAGAAAACCATGGCACTCAAACCACCATAGATGGCAACTGAAGTTGGACCAAGTGGGAAGAACATCTGTTTGCATAAACAAACAAAACAAAATTAGCACATGACAGACAGACAGACTCTGACACATGTATTTATATTACAACATATAGAACATGAAATGCCAACGAATATTAAGTAATTCCGTGGTGGCATTAGGTAGATATATTTTGAAATCCGAAAACATGAGATTCAAAACACTCCACCACAAATAAAAACAGAAAACTCATTTAAGTTGTTTCAAGATAAAACCCTGAAGGTGGATCATAGGTCATATAGTCATTTTTGTGTCTCTCAAACGATGTCTTAGATCTTGATACTATGTTTAACAATAAAACATGCGTATAATATAAACAAGTGAGCTAACTCGATTTTTCAAAAGCATTTGATCTTTAGGGAAAATCTTTCAGATAAGCAAATCTAAGGCAGCTTCATGTATGCAGACAATCTAAGTAATAAAATGAGAAAACTAACCTGCATAAATCCAGTTAGGATAAGAACCATGAGACAGGTAAACAATATGGGTCCTAGATAGCTGAAGTCCTTGCCCTTCTTAGCAGCCCAGAAAGTGTATCCAGTCAACGAACAAACCACAGCTGATGTCAAAACGAGTGCTTGGAGTACGATTCTTCCTGTAAACATACAAAATAAAAGAATGAGACTCGCCTTTAAAAGTTACCAGTGCAGCAATAGTTCCAGTGGATAATCGGAATTGGTAAGGTTAATGGATTAAAACCTTCCAAAGATAATTAAAATTTTAAGCATGGAACATGAATATTCAAGTGTACTAACCATCTGTGTTTGCACACGCAACTGAGACAGTTACACTCAAACATGCAGTAAAGAGCCCAAGGAATACAAAGTTCAATGGATGTTTCTGTTGATAGATATACAATGGCACCATCACTGCATTAATTTTCAAGGTTATTAGTAAGCAAAAATTTAATTGCAGACATAACGAACATTACAAACAATTAACAGCAAGATGCCTAAGGATTAAGAAACAGCAGCAATACAAAACTTCCAACAACAGACAGACACCAATAATGTTTTCATCTTCATGTAGGGGCAAGGCATAATATAGATCATTGCAGTAAAATCAGGAGCCAAATTTGAACCACCCAAGGCCAAATCATTCAGTGACAGGGAACCATAGCAATAAACCAATTAATATCCCAGCTAAACAGGATCAGCAGCAGCTTGGGTCAGTCAATGAGGACCTCTTGAGTCGGGCACAAGTATTCCATGGAAATGTGTTCGTTGTGTTGATACAACAAGCAAGCCTAAGCGTGTATCCTAGAGAAGTTTCACAACAAACTCCAAATCATGAAAAAAACTTCCAACACCACGCACCAACCAGGAGCCTCCAAGCATGTAAGATATGATCATGACAACAATTCAATTCCATCTAATAACCTAGGGCATCCAAAAGACTTGTAATCATAAATTCTCCGACCAACAAATATCAAAATCATCTTCCACACCGACTCAAACCGACAAAACTAAAATCAAATAACAATAACAAATCTATACAGAACTATCATTGGACATCAAATCCATTCAAACTAATTCAAGATCCATTAATTTAACAATCGGATTCATCCAAAATCAAGAAATCTAGAGAGAAAGGGAACCTTTACTTACAGATGAAAGGCAAGATGGCGAAGAGAAACAAGATTCCAGAATTTCCTCTAAGGAGTTCATTGAGAGGAGCATAGGTAACAGTAATAGATGAGATGAAAGTAGTAAGAAGGATCTGAGCAGATAGAATTCCATAAACTTTCTGAATAAATCCCCATCTCAATTCACTTTCACCATAACTGATCCCTGGATATAATGTTCCTTCTTCTAAATCACCAACTTTACTACTTACACTCATAAATCCCTGCATCTTTCCTCACTTTAGAGATCGCCGGCAATGAAGAAGAAAAATGAAGAGAGAGAGATGTTGGTAGATATTTTTACAGAAAGGGTATATTCGTAGAGAAATGAAAAGAAAAGAGATGGTTGACATTGTCAATTACTAAAATGTCCTTTTGTTATGTTAAAATACCACAAAAAAAGGAAAAAAAATTCCGACTTACCGGATTCGAACCAGTGACCTAAGGATTAAGCTGCAAACTACTACAGTCCTCCGCTCTACCAACTGAGCTAAAGTCGGATTGATGCTAGAGTTCCACATTTAACATATGTATACAGTTGATTGCATTTACAACTTTTTTCCTTCAGCTATTTGGCCTAATGCCAATGCAAAAAAATTTCAATTCATGTTGATTATGATAATCTCTGCATTATGCTTAACAAGCAGCGGACTGGTGATATGACATTAGATTTTGTTAGACTCATCTACTACTTAAATGCAACTTTGGGGCTGTTAATAGATGTCCCCTGAATCTTTGTTACGCGAACCTCTAGGCCTGCCAGCCTGCCCTGGATGGCATGTTTGAATTTATTGATACTTTGTAACTGTGTTTCATGGATCACCAGAGCGTTTGCGGACGGATTTTAGGAATTTGAAACGTATATTGAGTATTATCAGAATCCGGTACCACCGAAGTATCTTAACATGATTCATGACTGGGAAGTAGATTTCAGTTGAACAACAAAAATGGTTGGACAACAAAATTACTTGCAACAAGAATAGGTATTGGGGAAAAATATAGACATACTGATACATTGACAAGTATTTTACAGAAAAATGCGCGCAGTGTAGACCAAGCCTTATTGGTTTCCAATGCCACCGCTGAGTGATCATGCATTACTTCTAAATTCACCTCAAAGATTCTATAACCACCAGAACAAGATGAAGACGGCGATAGATTCACTTAACATCAGCAGCTCCTCTAAATGGCAGACTACTTGTCACCATGTTCTGCAACAACTCTATAACTGAATTGCTTCCATACAATGTAAGGCCTAGCTTTCACTTTGACATACTACTATTTACCATCTTTTTTTTTTGTATACCATTATCACTATTTAAATGTGTACGCATATCGTTGTCAGCAATCACATCTGAACGACTAGTAGAAAAAGGCACCGAAAGTCCAGTTTTAGATGGCAGTACTGGTTGCTGCAGTTTCTGCCAAGAGATGCAAGCCTCCACCTGACAAATATTTCTTGAGTACTGTATGACCAAAGAAACATAGAGCAGTTTTAGATTAGTTATATGCAAGCGTTTGTTGCGAATATTGCCAAATCTGAAATGCAGGTTATACGGGAGGAGACTCACCTGTCTTATTTACTAGCTCTCCATGAATGACATCATAATACTCCTTACTGCAAGTATACCCAATCTGAGGAAAAAATTGGTAATCTTTAGTACTGTTTAAGCAAATGCTTCGAAAGTAGCATCAAAACATACAGAAATTGATCAAAGTTACTATAAGATTTAGAGATGCGCTTACTTTCTTGAACAACGTAAGGTATTTTTCATTGTCTGACTGCAAATCTACTTCCAAATAATACACATTATGCCTGTTCAGAAGCCGAATTCGGTCCGTCAGATCCTAACAAACATGAAAATCTGTAAAAATGGTAGAATCAAGTTAAGATGATAAAAGTTTACTTACATGTTGTCAGCTGTTTCCTCTACTGTCTTGAGTAGCATCTCAGCCATGTCCCCTCTCAGGTAATGCATCTCCTTAATCTCGCAATGCTTCTCTAAACCTTCTCCAACATTAATTGCAGTAACTAGAACAAAAATAAAGTGTTGATCAAAAACTAAAACACATTAATCAAGAACCGAGTAAGCTCAAGAACCCGGTGAATAAAGAATTACTTACTGTAACCCTCAATTTGATTGCCAGGAGCTACAGCAACAAGAGAGTACTCGGGGTATTCTGACATGGTGGACATATAGTCTGACAAAGGTCTACTCATCTACAACAACAACAACAACAACATCGTAATTTTATGATTAAATTCTTTGATTGGCATAATCAAAAAAGATTCTAGTAAAGAAATTCTTACAGATTCCTGACCCATCATCATATTGGTCATGCCAAGAAGATCATTGCAGCAGATCTCTCGAATGGTTGTCATTCTCTTTAGGATCTTTATCTTTGTTTCTTTTGAATATGAATTACAGTGTCGTTTTCTCGGAACCAAGAACTCAGAAGGCTTATGCGCAAGAAACCAAGAACCGGATTACTGGGTCTTTCTATTTCAACCTGAAAAGTACCTATGATTCGAGTGAAATGTATTTGGGTTAAGAATTCTTCTGTATATATTATCTGTTGTGCACTAGACTAGAGATTTCTGGTGGCAGAAGAAAAGAGGAGGAGGAGGAAAAGGGTGAGAAGAATTTGTATTTGTAACAACAAGTTAAGGAAGTGAGGGGTTGATTCGGGGAATAAAGCTGGTTTTATAGCTGCCTATGTCAAATAGAACGGCATGGAGTCGAGGGAGATTTATTGGTATTTCTTTGCAACCTAATGGGAATTTAGTACTTAAAAAGTGAAGGTCAATTAAGGTCAAGGGTATTACAAAACTGGTTCAACAACATGCAAGTTGGTATGCAAAGGGCCATTTAAATGGAACATTTGATTTTGATTCTGTAATGAGATTGTAGTTTGCCAAAACCAGAAGGAAAAAAAGGAAAAAATAAAAAATCCGACCTACCGGATTCGAACCAGTGAACCTAAGGATTGAGCTGCAAACTACTACAGTCCTCCGCTCTACCAACTGAGCTAAGGTCGGATTGATGACCGCATTGAGGAATTAACGAATTTGATCATGACTTAAGGATGGCAAATTTTGGATAGGAGCCGCTGGAGCCCTGAAGCCACGGTGGTAGACCTATTACTAGTGCTAGGAAGAGAATCTTTGGAGCTCTGAAGCCATGGTGATAGATCTAGTACTAGTGGTGGGAAGAAAATATCTTACAA
Organism: Papaver somniferum; assembly: GCF_003573695.1. Lineage (NCBI taxonomy): Eukaryota > Viridiplantae > Streptophyta > Magnoliopsida > Ranunculales > Papaveraceae > Papaver > Papaver somniferum. The sequence continues at coordinate 15,490,386 of NC_039360.1, read as the reverse complement.
CCTAAAGGCTTCGAGGCCTAGACAAATAAAACTCTCACGTTGAACGGTGAAATTTTCGGTTCCTATTGACTAAAATGAGCCCTTTGTGGTTCTTGTGAAAGGAGAGTTTGGTGAGGACACTTGGCAACATATGAATGGTATAAAAATTACAAACTCAAAAGGAAACTTAACTTATCGTGTTTGGATTTTATGGAAATACAAATTCATTTAGCAAGTCAAGTACCTACCATATTAGAACTCTTTTTTCCAAATTAATACATAAAGGAGAAAAAAACTCATATATTTCTCATATATTTTCTGCGAAAAGGAAATAAATAAATAAAACCTGCACATATTTCTTATCTTTTCTCCACCCATTGAACACATCGAGACGGGGAGGGACGACACTAAATCAAAAATGCATCGCTACAGGGCGGGGCTAAGCCTCGCGCATACCAAATCAAAACTATAGTTAAAAGAACGGGCACTAATGTAGTGCCGATAAAAAGTCTAAACAAACTTCATCGAGAGTATTATATTGTGCTTTCTTTAGGCAAGTAGATTATATTTTGGTGGCGAAATTTATACGGTACCGCAACTCAGAGAGTTCAAACTTTGTCCAGAGCTATTAGCGAATAAATAAAAAAAACCACAAAAATGGATTCATAAAGGATTATGAAAGCTAAATAAGAAGATGATGTTGATATGGTATTCTTCATGAAGTACTGATCATGCAACCTAACGAATCATTACAAGGACAAGTGCTACATAGTCGCTTACAAAACTTTTCAGATGAACCACATTTGGATTGCAATACATATTCTCACAATATCTCTGAAAAACACATAAGTTTTCCTCCAATGAGCATCAAAGGGATGAGCAGCCGGCATGATGTAGCTACAAGCTAATAACAGAAGGCTTAATTCTGTTTATGTTTCCGCTCACTGTCACACGTGTGTTCGAAATGTGTCTTAGGTCATTTCTATTAGTCAGTATATGTGAGTGGTTACAGGCTATCAGGTGGTCATATGTTTTCTCTCTCTCTTTGTCAGTCTGTATTTCTGTGTGTTATAAATACAAACATGAATTGTGTGCGAGTCTGTAAGAATGATTAATATTCAACACAATTTATCCATTAAAACTATGTTATCAGAAGATACAGCTTCCGCCACCGCCATTAATGGTTGATTTTCAGATCTAAAGTTTTTCGTCATCATTTCTTGTCTTGAAACCGATTCATTCATTATATTTCTTCATCTCTTAATCTTTTCTCTCATTTGTTTATTTCAATTCAACAATGACTCATTACAAATCGAGAATTTCAGAAATTCCTCTTAATCAAATATCTAGTATTCTCTCGTATAAATTCAAATATGATAATTTCCTCACCCGGAAATCTCTTATTATTCCTCTTTAAAAAGATACAAAGTTCATTATTTTATTGATGGATGTCTTTATGTGCTCCCTATATAACGTTGTAAATCCCGGTTATACAACTTGGCACGATGACGATATTACTCTCACACTATGGATTCAATTATCAATATTTGAATGTATTATTACTTATGTTGCTGGTATCGATTCTTCCAAAGATATTTTGGAGACTATTGAATCAAGATTTGCAAGAAGCTTACCTACTTACTCGATTCAACTCCGTCTCAAACTTCAATCTCTTAGATTTGGTTCATGTATTGTCTCTGCATTTCTTTGTGATATCAAGAAAATTAATTATGAGTTGTATGTTGTTGCAAACCTGAGATTTAGTTGAAATTAGAACATATGACAATCTCACTGATATCTTCTTTGAATCAAAATAAGTAAATAAATGGAGTTGAGAAAATCTACCCAAAACAAGTCTTGGGAGGATGTTTGTCCCAAATGATACAATCAAGTCTTGATAGAGGGGTAGCAAACACTGAAATACCCGTAAAGTCAATCTTTCTCGTTTGGAAGTGTGGAAAATCGGTTCCAAGATTGTAAATATGAAAAAGGATTTACAAAGTAAAGATGTCGACATACTTTGAACATGTGCAATAACTCTTATCTTTTATTGTTCAAAGATATTCCTTAATAGCTAAAAGAAAGAATCCCGGACTGAAATAAATTGAGAATCTTTTAATTAAGGTTTTTAGTTTTATATGCTTTTAATTTCAGCAATTAAAATGCATATATTTAGAAAATAAAAATTGGTAATGTCCATTTACTAATTGGAGATGTTCTACTGAGATTTCGGTCATTATTTGGACAAAGCATTTCCAGGAATTATGAAAACCGAATTTGGAAATATATTGCATATCTTAAGAATAATTTCGGTTTTGGAAATTCCTTGGTGTCCAAACTTCCTTGGTCTATAAATATTTAAGTTTGCATTTCAAGTAAACTAATCCTCAGAGCTAGCAAAACTACCTAGTTGTGTTGTTATTGGTGGATCCGTCTATTCAGAGAGGAATGTACCCTAATTAGGCGAAATCTCTTACGACTGCTCGTTTTATAGACATCTTTGGGATTGGAATCTCTACGAGTACCGTTGGTGGGAAACTAGATAATTGCAGTTTATTATTAGTTTTCGATTGATTTGATTGACTAATAGTGGTTGAACTTTGATTGCACCTAGTTTGTTTATGCTTGAGAATCTTCTCTTCTGATATAAGATTCACTCAAACTAGATCGAAGTTTCGATGGGGATATTTAGAACGTTGGTAGATCTAAAGACGTCTTGTGATAATCCATTGTTAACAGACTTCGTTCTGTGTGTGATTGATCACAAGAGATTCAAGTTGATTGTGTGCAGGTATTTATTGAAGATCTAAGAAGATTTGAAGACAAAGAAGATTGCTTGTTTAAGTTCATAATCTTTGGTGTGCACAAAACTTGATCGGCTGGGGATCCAACTATAATCGGTTTATCTTTGTGATAACCTTGCTTGATTAGTTGAGTAGATCGACATCAATATATTGTCTTTGTGACTAAGAGTATTGATTGAAAAATATAGACAATTACTTTGGTAATTGTATTGAGATAGATCTAAGAATCTGACAAAGGAGTTTATTGGGATAAACTGAAGATCCTTTTGTCAAACTCATGTCACTTGTTTGAAAAGAGTTTTTACCGAACAAATTTGTTGTTCCTTTACTGTTTGGAATACAAACCAAAGGAATTGTTCCAAGTGCGTGACTTATTACTAGTTGGAGGCGCAAGGATACAGACGGAACTAGGTGAACTATAGGTTTAGTTGCTTGGTCTCAACTATACGAATTTGGTTTAGATTTTGTATTGCGGCTTAATCCTGAGAGTATTCAATTCTGGACAAGGTCCGGGGATTTTTATGCATTTGTGGTTTCCTCGTTAACAAAATCTTGTAGTGCCATTTACTTTTAATTTCCGCATTATAATTGTTTTATTATAATTAAAGTAAATTGCACTTTGTACGTTAACAGGGCACTTGATATTGATCCCATTAGTTCGTTGTTATATTGTTTCGATTTCATATCCATAGACTATCACACAAAGTGTATTGGATTTCTCCACTTGACTTTGTTATTTATTCACGAGTTAGGTCATTCCGGACTAACCCTATTTCAAGTGGACAATGTGTTGAAATATTCCTTGAGTGATTGTATCTCCAAGAGGTTTATACACAGTGGGTCTTGTATAGGTTGTGATCACAATAAAAGATTGTGGTATATTTGGGTACCCTCGTCTTTTCACAAAGTCGAAGACTTGATAAACAAATTTGTCTCACACAGAAAAGTCTATTTAATAGATAAATATGTCTCCCACAGAAATACCTACGAGTTTTGTTTCGTCTTTTGACATATCAAGATGAATAGGAACCAATTGATACCCCAGACTTATATTCCCGAAGAACAGCCTAGTAATATCAATCACCTCACGATAATCTTAATTGTATGGAAGCGAAACAAGATATTGTGGAATCACAAACGATGAGACGGAGATGTTTGTGGCTACTTTTTATCTTACCTATCGGAGATTAAATATCTAGAAAATCTTAGAGAAGATAGTAATTTATACGATTGAACAAAGTAAGATCAGAACACGCAACTACAGAGAAAATAGTTGGGTGTGGCTTCAGAATCCCAATGAATTCTTTAAGTCGTTAACCTATAGTGGTTTTAGGAAAAACCTAGGTTAACGGAGAATCGAATCTAGTCGCAACTAGTATCACACAAGAGGTGTGGGGATTACGTTTCCCAGTTGGTAGAGTTATCCCTTATATAATCTTCAAATCAGGGTTTGCAATCAATTCTACCTTGGTAACAAAGCATTCAATATTTACCGTTAGATGAAAACCTGATTATATTCAAGCTAATATCTTTCAACCGTTAGATCGAACTTAGCTTGTTATACACAAATGAAATGTGACTTCCTTTAGGTATGAGTAACCGTACCCAAACGTGTGCACATGGTTGGCTCAACAATAGTTAACCGAAGTTAGCCATATGAACACTTTCATATCAACCTTGTTCATCTTAAACACAACTAGTTAAAATCACAAGACACAAATGAAACTAGTTATGGAGTTTTTCAATTGTTTATATTCTCATAGAAGTATACAAGACACAATTGAAGCAAAATCGATTTTGATCCACTTGAATTGATTCATGAACATTATAGTCACAGTTTGCAAAAGATTGTATTCCTTAATATATAAATGTATTTGTTCATGAATAAACGATTTTAGAACTTAACCCACTCAAGTATGCAAACGGGTACCCAAAACTTAGAGTTCCGGACTTGGTCTGGGTTCGCCAGGATGCAAACGGGTACGCATATTGTCGTACGTGACCAAACTCAGTTGAATTCCCGGACTTGAACTTCTCAGCCGGTACGCATACGGGTATCCATACTAAGTTCTCGGACTTCAACTATCAAACCAGTACGCATACGGGTATGCATAATATTGTTCCCGGACTTTGAATAACTTGCAACAGTTAGCATACAAGTACACATATTGTGTTATATCCAATCAATGGTTAATCGTTCTAAACTCCATATTAATCATTGAAACATTCTTGGAAGACGGGAATAGATGTCTCATACAAACTATTAGCTTCAAAGCAATTTTCAATAGATCAATACGAAACATTCCGAGTCTACATCAAATGACTGTCTCACACAAATCATGTAAGATGTTACCAGACGATTTTCACATGATCATCTTTTGACTTTTCGTCAAGAATAAAGATGAACTTGGTTAAATCGAAAGCTTACCAACACATATTTCGAGAAATATGTAAACGAGTTAAACTCAGCTCGAATTATCAAATGTGTATAAAATAAAGTCTATATAGCTATACAACTTTTGTCTCAATAGTAGATAAAACAGAAATATACTTCTGAGTGACAGATGGGTTCAAGTCTCTTCATTCCTTTTGTTGATGAAGTTCCACAAGCTCCCCTTAGTAGTTCTTCGTCTTCAATCGATGAACGTCGTGAAGTCTAAAGATCAACGACACATTCTATCCTAATCCGAGACATAGCTATAAGTAGACTAGAAATCAAGACTTATAGTTTTGGCAACTAAACTTGATAGACAAGATTGAGATAGCAACGGTTGCGAGTTCGACCGAGCAATGCTCTAACAATCTCCCCCGTTGTCAATTTTAGTGACAAAACTATCAATATATATGGATTACAAAATAAATAAACTTTGTATCTTCTCATCCAAATGCTTGATTTCCTTGGTTCTTCAATATTACTCGAAATCTTTGTCACTTCCAAGTACTCCAGTGATTCTGAACGTGTTCAACTCAGCATCATGGTGGTGGCGGCCTTACACATGTGACTTGAATGGGTTGGATGACAATGTTAATGGAATGGGGCATTTTTCCAACTATTTTTAACGTTGGGGCAGATTTCCAACATTGCACCCCGTATTGAGGTCTTTTCCCAATTTTCCCTAAAATGTTTTGGAAAACGAGCACTTTCACAATCATCTTATAAGAAAAATGTTTTTAATGTCATTTATTTTAATTTTAATTTTGATTTTGATGTCGATCAAGTTCTATTAATCAGGAAGCATTAGCTTAATTAGTTACGTGCATCAAGCACAGTTAAAGACTTAAGCATAACATATTTGAGATGTGAAAAGAAGAGGTAACCCAAATACACCACAATCTTTTAAATATCAACCTATAAGTCCGATACCAAGTGTGATCGTCTATGGACAAAGTCGAGACAATAAAACAACTTGATATTCACTTGATATTAGTTACATTCCGAAACCAATTTACTATAAGATCAATATCAAGTGGTTAGGATTAACGCACAAGTGTATTTACTTTATTATAATATAAAATACTTATAATTCTGAAGTAAAGTAAATAACACAACACAAGATTTTTTAATGAGGAAACTGCAAATGCAGAAAAATCCAAGGACCTAGTCCAGTTTTAAATACTCTCATAATTAAGCCTCTACACAAAATCTAATGCCAACTTCGTATAGTTGAGACCAAGTAGGCTAACCCTATCTACTTAGTTTCCTCAGTATCCCTGCGTCTTCGACTTCTAGAGTCATGCACGTGAATACCTACTCCTTTGGATTGTATTTCAAACAGTAAGGGAATAAAACTGTTAGGTAACCACTCTATTCAATCTTTGGTAAAAGATATGTTTGAGTTGTTGACAAAGGATATTCCGTTTAAACTAATAAACTCCTTTGTCGGGTATGATCAATCCAAAAACTTGATTACCAAAATAACCAATTTCCAGATTCGCAATCAATCGATATAGAACTCAAAGATTAACTATAAAGTGATGTTGATCTTATCAACTAGATAAACACAAGTATATCAAAGATAAATAACATCTGGTTGGATCCCATTCGATGAAAATGTGTGCACAAATTCATAAGATACGAAAACTACTAAGAAAATATTCTTCGCCTTCAAATCTTCAATTTCCTTCTCAATACTCTGCACAACACAAACTTAAATCCTCTTGTGATCAATCACGCACAGAACGGAATCTGTTAACAATGGATTATCACAAGATGTCTTTAGATCCTCAAATGGTTCTAAAGATCCCGTCGATAATTGATCTAGTTTGAGTGACCCTTATGTCAGAAGACATGTCTCTCAAGAATAATCAAACTAGGTGCAATCAAAGTTTCAACAACCGTTAGTCAATCAAATCAATAATCGAAAACTAAAATAACAATGCAATTATCTAGTTTCCCACCAATGGTACTCATAGAGCTTCTTGATCCCACAGAAGTCTTTAAACGAGCGGTCGTAAGAGATTTCTCCTAATTAGGGTACTTTCCTCTCTGGATAGACGGCTCCACCAGAAACAACACGAATGAAGTTTTCCTGGCTCTTAGGATAGTTTGCAAGAAATGCAAACTCAAGTATTTATAAACCAAGGTTGTTTGGACAACAAGGAAATTCCAAAACCGAAAATATTCTCAAGATATTCATTAAAGTGCCTAATTTCGGTGTTCCTATTTCCAATTAAATGCCAAACCATATTTCCGAAATCTCTCTTAGAAAATTCTATTATTAGCTTTTCACAATAACTAATAACATTTTCCAGAGGATATGTTTTAATTGCTGGTAATTAAAACATATATATTTGAAAATCATAATTAAATGCTTTTCAATAATTTTGGTTTTGGATCAGCTTGAGCATCAAGGAATATCTTTGAAAAATTAATGATAAGAGTTACACACATGTTTAATAATGTCGACATCTCGAAGTTTCTCATCTTAGCAAACCCTAATTCCGAATTCACATGCAACATCAAGAAATGTGTGAACTTTGACAACTTGGTTTTTCTCCTGGTATCGGTTATACCATGACTCATAATATAAGTTGTGACCGGTTATACCATGTTCCACCAAAGATAGGTTGTGAGTCTTGTGATTGGTTAAACCTTATTTCCCAAAGTAGCTTGTGATCGGTTACACGTTGATTTCCGAAGTAGCTTGTGATCGATTACAACTAACTTCTCAATGTAGCTTGTAATCGTTTACACATTGCTTCACAGACTAACTTGTGACTGATTAAAACTTGCTACAGAATATGGATTGTGACCGGCTACACCTTACTTCCCAAAACTAGTTAGGATCGGCTACACCTTGTCACACAATATAGGCTATGACCGGTTATACCTCAATTCTGAACATAAGTTAAGGTAGGTTCTAATTTGTCATCTTGTATTGGTCATCCAACCGGACCAACACACTTATGATTTCCCTTTCGGTATGAAACATTTCCATCCATCTACTTCCTTAAACCAATGTAATAATACATAGTTTCCTAGGATGAAATCACACCTATATCCCACACATAATCAAGTGAGTAAACGCATATATTATGTCGATGTTGTATTTACGAAGTTCAAAAGATAAACGTTATACTTCATAATATAATTCCTTGACACTTTGATCATAATGATATTATCAAGTCTAATCACTAGAGTATTATAAATATATAACTTCTAATGTTATGTTTTCAGTATAATACGACTTGAAAGATACTTTAGGAATGGAAAAAAGTCAAGGAAGTATTACTAACCTCAAGTGGAAGGATGATGTCTTCGTTGCAGTCGTTACTTCTTCACTTTCTCCAGGTCTTCAGAGTAATACTTATACGTCTCAACATTCATAGATTTTCTAGTCTAAACTAAACGAAGTTGACTCTAGTATTTAATCAAGCGACTCTAGATGAGTTTTAATACTAAAATATGACATACGCTTGGTGGGTTCAACCGAGCTATGCTATAACGAAAGTACCCTTTGAAAATTAATTTTAATTACCTAACCTAAATCCAATTAAAACCAAAAACTAAACCCTAAAAAAAACAAAACACGTTTCTTCTTCTTCTTCGTCATATTTTATTCTCCTCTCTTTTTACCCTTCATTGCTCTTCTTCATTCTCTTCCACTTTTTCTTCTTCAACAACGATTATCTTAGCCAATAATGATTATGATTGGGTAAGAATTGAGAAACCCAGACTTCTTTTTTGCTTTTGATTGCATGGACATGTTACATGATTAAACTAGAGTTTTAAAAATTTGTTCCAGAACTTAATATGGTTGGGAAACCAATATTTCCTAACTGTATTTATAGTTTAGGGTTAGAAACCCCGACCGTATTTTTTTTTTTCGAATTTTCTCCTGGATTTGTCTACGATTAGGAAATTATGAACTCCCAACATTATATAATACTAATTATAGATAAAATTATTAGTCTAATATAATCATTAGTTTTAATTTAGTTAATCAATCATTAACACTAATTAATTGATGGTATTTTAGCCATTAGAAAAATTAGTAGGATAAGGGTTTTTTTTATTGTTATTTGATGACCGGCTTTCGTCATCTTATGAGCCCTCGAAAGCAAATATTTGGATCCCCTATAATGGATTTATATTATATTATAATAATACAATTAAGTATATGTAATGGGATCCTTTGAAAAACTAATTATTGTATACTAAAGGGAATGTTTTTTTTTTTTAATAAGCAAAGGCCTTCAAAAGGCTAATGACCTCCCTCAACAATTGGCAAAATCCAGATAGGAGGAACAGACCAGTACATGGAAGACTTGTGAGTTTTACCCAATTGAGCAAGCTCATGGGCAACAGAGTTACAAACATGAGGTTGAAAAGTAAACAAACAAACAACTAAACTAGAAGAGAAAAGTTGAATATCCTTAAAAATAACATTTGTTCTTGAGTCTCCATCAAACACGCCAGCAGAAAATTGGTCGACGAGACTCTTAGCATTACTTTCAATGACGATGTGAGTAAGCTTTTGTTCCATAGCTTTCTTCAAGACTACCCAAATAGCTATGGCTTCAGCTTATTCAGCAAAGTTTACTTCAAAAACTATAAACGCACAAAAGGAGGCTTTGCTTGATAAGCCTCTCATCACCTAGCCTGCACCATTGTTCCCAAATAAATCATCAAAGAAACCATCAATATTAAATTTTATCCAATCAATGGGAGGGGGCATCCATTTGTCACAATACACAATGGTTATAGTGGGAGAAATGTGCATTTTAAGCTTCCTAGTTAAAAGCATGGCTCTAACTCTATGCATAACAACAAGACGAGTTTCCTTAATTAGTATTTTGAAAAACCAAGCTAATTCTACATTTCCAAAAAGACCAAAGAATAGAGATAAAGGATATACTATGTTACAAGAGCTAGTCCAAGTTTGAATGCATCAGACAAACATCAGTGACTTGACAAACATGATTCTAATTATTAATTAAAGATGTACGTACTCATCCACAAAACTCGTCAGCAGGAAGAGCAAAAGATAATGAATAAAATCAAGACTATCACGGTCTGATAAGAAAGAATACTAATGAAGACACCAGGAATCATAGGTTCATGTAGTTTATACCTATGCTAAGAGAAAGGGTTATGGGGTTGAGAGTCTCTGTCAAAATGAAAGAGTTGATCAAATTGGATCAAATTAGGTCCTACTATGGATGAAGGGAAACTCCTTTTCACCAAAACTCAATCACCTTTTCTTTCATCCGAATGAGTGAATGAAAGTCTTCACTATGCGGCTAACAATTTGCCGTTTGAAATAAATATAGGAAAAAAAGGCAAACAATTTGCCGTCCAAATTTTTTTTTTTTTTTTAGTTTGCAGTATTCTCTTTTGTGATACATAAACGGCTAAAAATCAACAGGATTTGTTGACTTTCTTTACCATATTAAGCATTTTAAAAAAAAGAAATATTAAATGTACATAAAACGTATTTCACTGACCAATAAGCTATTGACAAATGGACAACCACCAAAATAAACGCATAATAATCAGCCGTATATAAATTGGGGAAAATATCGTTTGGTCCTTTTTTAGGTGGGCCCATGTCTGTTTAGTCCTTTTGGGAAAACGCCTTTACTGTTTGGTCCATAATTATTTAAAAATATAAAACAGACAAAAGTACCCTTCCGTGTTAATTTTTACTTATTTTCTTGTAGCAGTTCATTCGTCAAAATGAACTCCTGTTAATTTCTACTTATTTTTTCAAAAAACATATAAACCAGAGTTCATTCCAGAAATGAACTCCATATAAAAACCTTAAAAAAACAGAGTAAAACAGAGTTCATTCCAGAAATGAACTCCATATAAAAACCTAAAAAAAACAGAGTTCATTCCGGAAATGAACTCCATATAAAATGCTAAAAAAAACAGAGTTCATTCAAGAAATGAACTCCATATAAAAACCTAAAAGAACAGAGAGTTCATTCCAGAAACGAACTCCATATAAAGACCTAAAAAACAGAGTTCATTCCAGAAATGAACTCCATATAAAAACCTAAAAAAACAGAGTTCATTTATGGAATGAACTGCAACATCATCATCTTCATCATCTTCGTCGTTTTCAACAAAAAAACACGAGTTCATCTTCAACAACAACATCTTCATCACAAATCTTCGTCGTCTTCATCATCTTCATCGTCTCCACCATCTTCAACAACACTAGTAACAAGAAAATCAAGAAAAAAACTCGCTTTCATCGTCGTCTTTATCAAGAAGATGCAGCAGCAGATTAAAATCAAGAAAAAAACTCGTTTTCATTGTCGTCTTTATCAAACAGATGCAGCAGCAGATTAAAATCAAGAAAAAAACTCGTTTTCATCGTCGTTTTTATCAAACAGATGTAGCAGCAGATTAAAATCAAGAAAAAAACTCGTTTTCATCATCGTCGTCTTCATCAACTCGTGTTGTTTCTTTGTTTCATCGTCGTCTTTATCAAACAGATGCAGCAGCATATTAAAATCAAGAAATAAACTCGTTTACATCTTCAGCAGTAGCAGCGACGAAGATGAACTTCAACAGTAGGAGCATCATTTTTTGTTTTTTGTTTCACATCATGTCTGCAATTAAAACCCTAGAAATCTTATCTTTTCTATGCAGCAGCAGAAAAGAAAAAGTAGATATGAGAAATAAAAGATGAGAGAGAAAGTAAATCTGAAAATGATTTCATCTCTCTTGATAATTGAGTATATATGCCTAGGGTGACGTCATGGATGATGTAATGGTCCCAAAAGGGTATTTTTGCCACTATAAGATGACAATTACATCATCCATGACGTCACTCTAGGACCAAACCATAATTTCTAGGACCAAACTATAATTTATATTTTCAAAAAGGACCAAACAGACAGTTGACCCAGTCAACAGGACCAAACTAGCTCTAATATATTATTTGTAGGACCTATTGGTATTTCCTACATATAAATTTATGACTTTCAATTTTTTTTTCTAGACGGTCAATTGTTTACAGTATAGACTATTATCCTTCTATCCCATAGTTGGTTTTACACTCCGTCACGTAGACTCTCTTTCATTGGTACGTGTTGATTTCTGTACCTTAATGACTATTATTATAGAGGAGGAATTCAGAATAATAATAGACGAAAATTTAGAAAACAGACCACAAGTAGTAATTCGAAGAAATATATCTTCTCTAGATTATGAAAAAGAAAAATATTACAATCTCTCTTTGTTACGCTCCCAATCTCTCTAAACAGTAAATAATCATAAATTGTTTTTCTAAGATTGCTTTTATAATAATTAATTGCCTCACAAACTTCTCTCTAGGTGATTCGTGTCACAAAACCACACTATTTTGATCTAAGTGTGTATGTATCATAGATTCACAAACCACACTCTAGATCTAGGTGTGTCTGTATCACAAACCACACTATAGATCTAGGTGTGTCTGTATCACAAACCACACTCTAGATGTCTTGGCTATGAGCTAAACACCTCTATTTATAGCTTTAACAGTTTCCCAAACCTTCTAGGAATCAATTTCCTTATCTAGGAATAATTCATTTTCTAGGTATATTTCCTTATCTAGGAATATTACCTTGTCTAGGAAGTATTTCCTTATCTAGGTATACTTCCTTACTTTGGTTTGGTTTCCCAAACCTCCTAGGAATCTATTTTCCTTTTATAGGAATACTTCCTTAAATCAATAATCCCTCCTAAATTACAATTATATCCCCAATCTGTCTTGAGGATCACTAATTCCCGGAGAAAGAAAAATACACATGTATCATTCATTTTGATAGGGATAGACTCCAAAATAATGTATCTCATAGCCCTTGCTCTAACCATGGATGAAGTAAGCCCAAAATATGGGTCACTTCAGCTGATGACCGAAACCTTTCCCATCTAAAAAAATATATCATATTTTATTTAAATAAATAATTCATGTTCGGGTTGCAAATTCCCTTTGATTTGGCATATACTCTAGAATACAAAATTTTGACAAACTTGTCACTCCATTGAAGCTGTTTCAATTTTGGTGCCCTGCTTAGTTCCTTGCCTAAATCATCTCAATCTATATTTTGTTAAACCATACTTTGTTATACCCTGAGCTTTAGTATGTATTTCGTGCAATATCTTACATCCGAAACTTGTCTTGACAAACCTGCACGGTGCAGTACTTTTAAAATATCTTTCTAAGGGTGTTTTCATACTCCTGTTGAATATCTTAGTTGAGATTTTATATCTTTTTTAGACTCCATTTAGTGTTAAGTAGCATTAGAATAATCTCAGTATTTTCTAAATTCCAGCAAACAACTCTTTAGCTAATTTCCACAATCTTCTCACAACCCATAGCATATTCTATTCTTGCTTGCTCCTTTATCGACTGGCTATGCACTTACTACATACTACATATCTCCGTGAACTAGCTTTAAACTTTGACTTAGGTTGTGTAATCATAATCTGCATTTTACTTTTGTGGAATACCTTGATTGTCTTTCTGTGGATAATGGCCATGAAAATTTTAGCTTGGAACACACAAGGTTATGGACAGAAAAAAACTCAACAACAGTTACACTCATTACTTAGCTTGGAAAAACCTGATATCTTGTTTTTATCTGAAACCAAGTCTCAGAGGAGCTTGATGAAAAATTTTCTTAATCATTTCCCAAACACCCACATTGTAGACCCATACGGAATAGCTGGTGGTGTTGCAATCGGTTAGGTGGATGGTTTTCACTTTGAAGTGGTTCAGTGGAACCTTAACATGATTAACATCATTGTTAAAAACAATTTCAACTCAAAATAATGGTTACTAACTTGTTTTTATGGGGCTCCTAAACATGAAAATAAGTTATACATTATGGGATACCTAGAAAAAAATATCTTATAGGGTTAACTTTAATCATATTCCCTGGTTAGTTATGGGGGATCTCAACATTATCTTCAACAGTGAAGAGAAAGAGGGTGGTCTACCCTTTGATAGGAAAAAAGTAGAACATATTTTAAACCTTCTGAATAGAACAAGACTAGAAGACCTAGGCTTTAAGGGTAATATCTTCACCTGGAGCAATAAAAGGAAAGGCATAGCCAACATCAAGCAAAGGCTTGATAGGGCTATGGCAAATGCGGAGTGGACCATAGAATTTCATAAGGAAACTCTGGAGAACATGGTGGCAATAGGTACAGATCATGGACCAATCTGCCTATCTTTAAACTCTTCAAACTATGGATGTATCCCTACTTTTAAATTCTATGATGTTTGGCTTAAAGACCTAACATGTATAGAAGTCATAAAGCAGTCTTGGAATGAGTGGAAATTATCAGCTGCTGACAACTTAATACAAAACATATTAACAGTGGGAGAAAACCTAAGTTCTTGGAGAAGAGATATTTTGGGAAACCTAATAAGCAGATTAAGGTCTTTCTTAAACAAATAGATCAGTTAGCATCCAAACCTATGACTACAACAAATACTGACTTGACAGATAAAAAGATGTTAGAGTTAGAAAAACTTTATGACATACAAGAGAATTTAGCAAAACAGCAGTCTAGGAACGACACAATAGCTTTAGGAGAAAGAAATACAAAAAAAAAAATCATGTTACAACTTTAAAGAGAAGGAAAAGAAATAACATTTATTGTGTAACTGATAAGAATGACAATGTTGTCTCTTTTAGAGAGGAAATATAAGTGGTCCTAAACAGTTACTTCTCTGATTTATTTACTGAAACATCTAGCATCATGAATGAGGAACTTTTCAACCATGTTAAACCCTGTATTACTTTAGAAGAAAACAGTGAGTTAACTGCTACCCCTTCACCGGAAAAAATCTGGAATGTGATTAAAAATTTTAAACCTAATAAAGCCCCGTGACAAGATGGCCTTCCGGTGAGCTTCTTTAAACACAATTGGGAGATTGTAGGAGATCAGATGATAGCAGTAGTTCAAGATTTCTTTATAAACAAAAACCTACATCAAGATCTAAATAAAACTTTTCTATTCCTTATACCTAAGATTAGAAATCCCAAATCACCAGCCGATTATAGGCCAATAGGACTCTGCAACACACCTTATAAGGTGATTGCTAAACTTTTGGCTAACAGATTTAAAAAGTTTTGGAAAAGATAATCTCTCCTTTACAGTCGGCTTTCTTATCTTCCAGACAAATCTCAGATAATATTATTGTAGCTCATGAGATTGTTCATTCTATGAAGAAAAGTAGGAAAAAAACAGGTAACATAGGTGCTAAGATAGATATGTCTAAAGCTTTCGATAGAGTAAATTGGAAATTTTTGATAAAAACTCTTCAATCTTTTGGTTTTTAGGAACATTGGTGTGAACTAATCACTCAATGTATCTCAACTTCAACTATCTCAGTACTCCTTAATGGCAATCCTTACACTGAGTTTAAGCCCTCTAGAGGAATCATACAGGGGGATCCTTTGTCCCCTTACCTTTTTATCCTCTGTATGGAGGTTTTCTCTAGGTTACTCTGTCATTTGGAAACAGTTAAAAAGATTCCAGGAGTTAAGCTTACTCTTAAATCTCCACCAATATCTCATTTATTTTTTGTTGATGACCTTCTACTCTTCACTAAGGCTGACTTAGGCAGTTGTAAGAACCTCTTAGAGGCCATAAATCTTTTTAGTGACTCTTCAGGGAAAGTTATAAACTTTACAAATTCAGGTTTATTTTTCAGCAAGAGATTTCATAGTAAACATCGGGGAATAATAACTAGACTCATGAAAATAAAGAAAATCAATATTAGAGATACACACTTAGGAGTTCCTCTGTTTGTTGACAGATCAAAACTGAAATCTATTGATAACATAATTGAAAAGATGGAACAAAGAGTCAAAGATTGGCTAGATAAAGTGCTATCTCAGTCCAGCAAGATTGTTTTAAACAAATCAATACTTTTTAGCATGCCTATCTTTACCATGGGTTGTTTTGTTTTACCAAAAAAGATTACAAAAAGAATAAATGACATTCAGAGGGATTTTTTGTGGGGGAAAAAACCCAACTCCAAAGGCATTTACATAAAGGCCTTTGATTTTCTTTGTAACCATATTAACCAGGGAGGTCTGGGGTTTAAAGAATCAAATAAGGTTAACCAAGCGATGATTAGTATGATAGCTTGGAGATTAGTTAGTAAACCAGATGACTTATGGGCAAAAATCTTAAAGGGAAAATACTTTAAGAAGACTGGGGCTTTACACTCAAAAAAGAAGTCTTCAGCTTCTTGGATTTGGAAGTGCATCCTACAGGGAATAGAACATATAAAGAAATACAGTTTCTGGGAAGTAAGAGATGGATTATCTATCAGCCTTTGGGACGACAAATGGATACCAACTAGGGACCAACCTCTGGCTAATTCAATTACCAGATTTTCCAATATAATACTTGTGTCTAATTTGATCAATCATGACACAAAGAAGTGGAATGAATCATTATTATACTCTTTTTTCGATAATTCTTTAGTTTCTGAAATTTTGAACATCAAGCTTTACATCAACAACACTGAAAACTTGAAAAAAGATAAACTGAGATGGATGCTCACCAGAAATGGTGAATTCTCTGTCAAATCCTTATATGCTAAATTGCTTAATCCTATGGGATCAGTTTCCGCTGAGACTAAAAGTAGGCCTGTCAATGGAAGAATATCCGTCGGATATTTAGAAATCCGATATCCGACATGTTAAGCACTACCGGATATTCGATATCCGATAATATCCTATAGGATATCAAAATCAGATATCGATTCCGATAGGCTAAGCTGTCGGATATCCGATAGTATCCGGTTATAACAAAAAAGCTTAAAAACCCTTGTAAAACATTTTCATAATTGACACTTATGGAATATTTATCCGACAATATCCGATACTAGACTCGAAATTAGGATAAATTACAAATAAGTTCCTATACTATCGGATATTAACATTTCGGATGGGGTCTAATCCGTTTCCGATATGTTAAGGAAGAAATATCCGATAAAATATCCGATCTGATATCCGATAAAACGGATAAAATCCCATAGGATCTCGAATACTCGGAAACGGATACCGGATATCGGACAAATATTGACAGGCCTAACTAAAAGATTTTGGCAGGGTCTTTGGCCTATGGATACCTCCCAAAGAATAAAGATTTTCACTTGGAAGTTTTTGCAAAACACTCTTCCAACAAGAGAGAAATTAGGCTCAGTTCTTGATGTGGAAACTCAGTGTATTTTCTGTAAACATGCCATTGAATCAACTTACCATGTGTTCTTTGATTATTCTTATGCTCAAGCAGTATGGAATCTACCACCTATGGCATCACAGGGAGTAAACTATATCTCTAATAATACTTCTTTCTTAGGTAAATACAATGAATGGTTGACAGGTGACATAAATTCTGTATCTATGGCTCTAGCTGCAACTAAATGTTGGTTCATATGGAAAGAAAGATGCCTGCGTGTGTTTGAAAAACAAGAAAGAACACCTGAACAACTTGTTGTAGATATCACAAGGCAATTTGCATATTGGCATCCACAAACTCTTAACAGTGACACAACACAACCTAGAATTAAGACAGTGATGCTTAATCCATGGAACTTTCCTGCAAAAGATACTCTCAAATTAAACTGTGATGCCTCTTGGGTTTCAAAATACACTGATGCAGGTTTTGGTTGTGTGCTTCGTAATTGGTTAGGAACAGGCAAAGAAGCAACAATGGGAGTTTTCAGAGCATCAACAACAGAAGAAGCAGAAGCTCTACCTCTTCTGCACACTACCAGATGGGCTAATCAGAATAATCTACACAAACTGGTCATAGAGGGAGACAATCAACTCACTATCAACTATCTGCAGGGGAAATCTGTTTCAGTTCAATGGCAAAGTGTACCTATTTTGGAAGAAGTTAAATCAGAATCATCTAAACTAGTTTATTTTTTTGGGCTTTAAACATGTCGAAAGGCGAGCCAACAAGGTTGCAGACTTACTAGCAAAGAAAGGGAGAAAGGAACACTTGACGGCATGTTGGTTTGATTATGTACCTACGTTTTTATTTCCTTCAATCGCTTATGACTCTGTCAAAGCACAACAACTATGTAACAACCAAATTCTCTTGTAACCGTTACATAAACTGTTAATTCTGAAGATTCAGTCACTAGCAGAACAACTTCTACACAGTTGATTCCAAATGGGTCTGAATCAAGAAATTAACTTTCTGCTTGGCAATATATCTTATTTTCAAAAAAAATTGAAGGTGTCATAAATCTTTTGATTCAAATTAATTTCCAAAAATTGACTTTGAAATTGAAAGCATCCCAAATACTCTATTTTATATAGCTTGGTTTGAATATTACAAGGCCCACCACCACAGTTCTCCCACAAGGCTTAGTCTTATGGTCTTCTTATCTAGCATCTAAAAAATAAAATAATCTCACTAAGAGCGAAAAATAGAATTTTAATTGCGCGTAGCCATTCTATCTCGCTACTAGTTGACATTCGAGATATATCTGGAAAGAAAAATAGTGACGAAGAATAGACATTTAAGAAGAAATTGTAAAGTTTTTTTATCTAATCTAGAACCAAAATCTAGCCCATAAAACTTAGCCTTATATGATACCCAAACCTTGTCTACAACTATCAACGAAGGAAGAAGAAAGAAACCACAAACATCAATTCATAAAGGATTGTAAGAGCTAAATAAGAAGATAATTTCTTCATGAAGTACTGATCATGCAACCTAACGAACCATTACGAGGGCAAGCGCTACAGTCGCCCATAGCACTTCCCAGATGAACCACATTTAGATCGCAATGCACATTCTTTCACGGTATCTCCGAAGAACGCATACGTTTTTCTCCAATGAGCATCAAAGGGATGAGCAGCTGGCATAATGTAGCTATAAGCTACAAGGTTTCCATCTGATTCTAATCTGAGAAATGAATAGTACTGATAATGGTAATAATCCGTCATTGCAAGTACAACTGTTTTAGTAGAGGGAGGAGTACCCGCTAGAGATAAGAAATAACTTGTTTTACCCTTAGCTTCGCTATATTGATAATAATCTCGCGGACCTGGTGGTGGTTGAACCGGATCGATTCTTGTAATGGCACGAAATGTTACATTAGAAAGACCCTTTGCTTCCCAGCCTGCATATTGAACAAGTTTACCAGAAGTGTTTTGATACATTATGAATCCTTTCTTGTCGTCGATTGTAATACTGTAAGGGCCGTCATGACTGTTTCGGTTTGACGTACGGCTAACGAGTTTCGTGTTACCCTCGAGTTTAAGTGATTGACCTACTGCAAGAGTATCAGTTGGATGATGGAAACTCTGCCAAATAAACTTCCCCCTTTTATTATGAAGTACTAAATTCCCCTTAGTTTGCATAGAAATACCGGTCACACCATTATTGGCTGTATCAGTATGCCAAACTACAGAGCCATCGACATCGGCAAGAACTAAGTTACCATTAGTACCGAAAGTTAGAGTCGCATTTTCTCGAACTGGGTGGTTGCGATTAGCATCCCAGACCCACCGATGAGTGCCGCCCATATTACCGCCGGCAATACTAAGAACATATGCATCGGGAGTGGTATTATAGAAATATAACCCAAATGTGTATGTTACTAATTTGGAACGTATCAAGTATGCCATAGAATTTTCATATGGTTTTGCGGCCAGACTGCCCGTACGGAAATTCGACCCGTATTCATCTAGCTTACTAAGATATTCGCCTTGGTTTATGAGTTGGAAAGTCTGGTTGTTAGGAACTTGAGACTGAACCAAGACACTGCAACAACTGAAGATGACGATGAACAACACAAGGAGATGCAAATGAATTTGGGAGCCATAATGAAGATGATGAAGATAATTTTAGGTTCTTCTTTGTATAGGACAATTTTTAGGTCTAGCACGTGCAAATCATCACTAGGAGTAATATTTTACTTGTAAGTAACAAAGTCAAGGGTTTGCATTCAAAGCCCAGGAGACAAGATGCTGCTATGAAGGCAAGAGGACTAGTGGGGCATTTGCGCCCAACGGTGGGGGGAGAAATCTTGGCAGTTATAAAATTGCAACTGGTAATGAAAAATCGCAGGTATAGCCTAGTCAAATCATCTTATAAGGAAATCATTTTTAATGTCGTTTGTTTTAGTCTTAATTTCGATGGCGATCAAGTTCTATTAATCCGGAAGCATTAGATTAATTAGTTATGTGCATCAAGCAGAGCTAAAGACTTGAGTGTAACTTAGAGCATGTTTGTTTTCTGCTGATTCATGGTCTGGATCTGACTCGGTCTCTGATTCGGTCCATGTCAGATGTCAGATTGTTTGTTTTTATTTTGAGTCAGACATAATCCTGACTCGGATCCGTTTGAGTCAGGTAATAAAGTATCCCTGATTTATGGGAACAAACCACTGACTCATATTTTTGAATCAGATGAATCAGATCTGACTCAAAAAACCAAACATATTGAGTGAAATCCAGATAAAAATCAGGTGATTTTAGTCAAATCCAGATGAGTTAAATCCAGACAAGTCAGGTGAATCGGGAAAAAACAAACATGTTCTTATTTGGGATACTAATCAGTCGGCGCATCAAAAACCAAACCTATATTCATTCTCCATTATCCTTCCTTGAATGGAGAAAATGCAACACTAGAGGAACACCATACCGATAAGAATTTGCTCACGCACAAACACACATAGATTATATTAAATTTTTACTGCGACTCAAGCAGCGACAAATGAGCCCAAGGTCGTCTATAAGAAGACCACAATAGCAGCTGCAGAGTTCACCTCCTTTTACAGAGCACACACTTGCAAATATATGCAAATCATTTATTTATGTAATTAAAAACTTGACGCGCTTTTGCAGTACTAGTATGCAGTGACTAGTTTCATCCATCATTTTCGTCCCATTGACCGTCCGCATCCTCAGGGATATTACCCCAACTTGGCTCACCGGCATTAACAGTATCTGCAAATAAACATCCAATAATAAGTGCATGAAAAACAGTAGCTAGCTACCAAGAAAAGTAAAGTTGTTTGATCAATATTACTATACAGATAATTGAAACGCGCATATATCCTAATTTTTGTATATAAAAAAGAAAATGTTGTGATAGTTATGATACTTACGTGGTGCAGCAGACATCATAACCAAAACCAACATAAGAGCAGCAAACAAGACTCTCAAAAACCCCTTACCCATGATTTCGATTCTTTTGTTTTGCCTTGAAGATCTAATCTTTATGTGATGATATTTTTTTGAATCAATGAGGATGTTTTGAACGAGAACAAGAGTTCTATCTATCTATTTATAGGGAAACAAATTGTTCCAGAGATACCAATGAAGTATTAGAATATGTAATGGGTCCTTCCAAAAACTTATTACTAAATATTTAGGATATATGTTTGAATCTTATCCTTAATAAATATATATTTGTAAGAAAGTCTAATTATAAAGACGGTAGCTGAAAGGGACTAGAAGGGATATACTATGTTAGAGGAGCTAGTCTAAGTTTGAATGCAGCAAACAAACATCACTGACTTGACAAACTGAATTCAAATTAATTATTAATGGAAGATGTAAGTACTCATCAACAAAACTCGTCAGCAAGAAGAGCAGAAGAATATCAGAATACCGATGCTAGTGAAGACACCAGCCGATATCAAATAGGGTTCATGTAGTGTTACACTGAGCCCTGGGCTAATATGGATGGAGTAAACCCAACATATGGGGTGAACTTCGGCTAATGACACTATCCTTCCTACCGAAGTATATTATACCACCTCTGTTTTTGCAACATTGCTAATAGGGGTACCAAATTAAGTGGGGGTGTACTAAAATCATAATAAGACAAAACGGATTTTCATATAGGACAAAACTGTTTTTGTTTTGCTTCGTACACTCCTGCTAACCCTGACTCCCCCATTAGCAGCCTTGTGTTTTTGTAATAGCATTTTTAGATCAAGATGAAAAAGAGATAATATTTCTTTTGCTAGGAGCATTTTTGATTGGAAAGAATAAAGAATAGGAAAACAACATTACCTGGCTATCTTTGAGTTAGCTAGCACATACTCCAGTCATGGTCCAGGGTACGAAATGTTGACAATTTCTTAATGGTAACCTAAAAAATGTAAACCTTAAGAACTGAATCGGTCAAATATACCAAGTACTTATACCTAGTCAGACCTGTACTCTTTTTCTATTTCATATCCATGTTTCATGTTTGTACTCTTTCTACGGAATTTGTTGGGTTGATACTTCGAAGGTTTTTTTAACGGAACTGTCACTATGCGGGCTCCAGCAATCATTCATTCCCTTTCTTTCTTTTTTCTGAAAGTATTTTAGAACTTCAACGCTAGACGGCCAACATTAGTTTGTCAGCTGTTCACAATATTCCCCTAGCATTCTTTCAAGATTCCACGAGAAAGTGACTGATTGTTTACCCAACCAAAAAATGCAAATTTGGATTTTTTTAGGGAAAAGTTAGTTTGGAAATCCAATTTTATAACCTGGGTTGACTGGTGTAATACCCAAATTAATTGGGGTATACCTAATAAAACGAAAGCTAAGTCATTTTGAAGTAAAAGAATCTTTGTATTTTCTAAATGGCCAATATGTCATTGTTTAATTAACATTAAAAAATTTTATTAGGTTAATTAATTGAGTTTAGATCAAAATTTTGAAATTATACCCAGAGTGATTAAACCTTTAATTTGTCTTATGAGTTCGATTTCGACCAAAAAATTTGGTTTTGAAAATGTGAAAGGTCAGCAAAGTCGACGTTTGAATAAAGTGTCGGTTATGTTCCGCCGGCATGAGCGACATTTGAATAAGATGCCGACTAAGTTTAGACGGTATGGTCCGCGGATGAAGAAAACGTCGACCCTTTTTAGGCCGGAATGGTCTTTGAATGAAGATTATGCCGACTATCTTGGGCCAGCAATCTTATGATCGGCATGCAAATAATTTCTAACATTGCCGGCTGACTTATAGCGGCATGCAATTAATTTCTAACCTTGTCGACTTTTAGTTATACCCAACAGAGGAAGATGTAATTCACTTTATTCATGCAATTTTGGTTACTACATTGATTGAAACATAAAACCTAACTCCTAATCGACGGAAAAACGAATGTACTTAGCATGTGCATCAAGCCTTTGAACCCCTAGGCGACCCTAGCGGACGAGTTATAGTCTCGTGAGGGTTTACATAGAGATTTACCCACAAAACCTACACTAAAACCATCAATCTTCGTTGGAGGAATCACATTCATCTCCGGCCTGCATGAAGTCCGGGGCATACTCCGGGATTTTGGAGACCATGAATTTATTGCTTCCATCGAATGCGAATGCTTCCCCCTTTTCCTCAAAATAGCGCGCTTTCACGACTTCATGCTACAAAAACTAAACACAAACTTAATTTGTTAGTGGTGTTTAGTAGGAAGATAAAACAATATGGATCACGTAAAATAAACCACAAATATGCACAGATATATGGTGTTTGGGCATCTTCCAATTTTCTTCTTCACCTCTTTCTTTCTTTCAATCTGTGTTTGCTAATGTGAAATTTTCTTGTCATCATTTTTCAGTTGTACGACACTTGTTTCTCGAGATGTGTATATTGTGATTGCCATTGTGATTCTTTCTTTCTTCTCTTGTTTGGCAATTGTATCAGTTGTTGGTTGTGTCTGTTTCCATAGCCATCATTGTAAACTGTCTCACCTTTTTATTTAAAACGAAAATGATTAAGACTTTTTTTTTCCCCTGAAGAGAAAGAGAAACTTAAAATTGGGATAAGATTTCCAACTGAGAGGTTGCAAGTATTTTTGAAAACGTTTGTATTAGAGAACTCTAACATAATGGTGGCCTTAAATACTCTATAAGTTATCCTGGCTATAAGTTCTGATTTCACCCCCAACTGATTGCCTTGCCTATCCAAATTCCAATGGACTTGAGGCTTCCATGTAGCACATTTTCGTCCATTAAAAATTGTTCAATGGACAAGCTGAAGTTGGTATCATTGAAAATCCGGGGTTGGAGAGCTAAAAAAGCAAGTATCGCATCTTTGATGGCTAGGTGCCTATCATGGACTTGTTGAACACTTCTTCCATTAGGATTCACAAACTCTTGCTTAAATTTGTTGTGTACCCTAGCCCAAAAGGTTACTGCATCCACCCTTAAAGAGGATTGATGTCTAACTCGAGTTTCCGCGTACCACGCTTTGGTGATTGCCAAATCTTCATTTGAATCAAATACAGCCATTGTTGTATATAGAGAGCTATTGGGTGAGTTAGATGGAGTGTATGATGATATGAGCTTTGGAGAGTATATGTAAATAGTTGTGTGTTGTTTTGTAGAGAGAAGTAGTGTATTTATAGGATGGTGCCTAAATTTGGCTGTTATAGTGGCTAAGTACAAGTCAATCAATGCAATTGTACTTGCAAAAAATTTGAATTTTGAATTCGCCGGCGCGGATTTTATTTCCTAATATGCCGACTAAGCCTGGCCGACAGGGTCTTTATTTTCTTACCCTGTCGACCTTATTATGATTTTAGGCATCAAGAGTTCATTTTCTTCTGTATAGCCGTCGGAATGGTATTTGGTCATTAGCATGTCGGCTATTATATAGTCGGCTAGGTAATATTTTATAACCATGCTGACCTTATTATGATTTTAGGCATCAGGAGTTCATTTTCTTCTGTTTATCCGTCGCAATGGTATTTGGTCACTAGCGTGCCGGATATTACACAGTCGACAAGGTCATATTTTACAACCACGCCGACCTTATGATGATTTTAGGCAACAGGAGAAGGTATTTTATGCAACACATTGTCGACAGGGTCGATATCATAATACCTTGCCGACCCTGGTATGCACATAATTTCTGTTGTCAGGCCGGCAGTCTGACAGTTCACAACCATGCCGGCCCTGGTGTAGTCGGCAATGTAAACTTAAAAAAAGCATGTCGACGATATTGAAACTTTACATAGCTAGCAAACAGTTCATTCAACAACTAGAAATCCAACACTTTTGTCCAAAATACGAAAACATGTCCGATAAACCTTCAAAAAAAAAAACATTTGTCCAACCGTTAACCTTAACATTTGTCTACCAAAACATAAAGAAATAAACTAGGAATGCATTCATTCACCACCATGACCACGGCCACAGACCCTTTTAGAAGCACCACCACTACTAGATTCACCACCACGGGAACGACCCCTCTTTTTTTCAACATTCATCTTGGCTTGTGCTTCCCTCCTGGATTTTTCTTCCCTCTTTACTTCAGGATCAACTTACTTGAACAACTCATAGGCATCCTCATTGTAAACATTGCTAGCATAGTCAATGTGTTTGGTTTTCTCTCCAATCGACAAAGCCTCTCCTCTGTCTCTCGCGCAACACATCACCTTCACAAGGTCTTGAAATGCTCCTTCTATTTTCAATTAAACAACAAAAAATTAATAGAATGATTCTACAATGTAATGTTAAAACAGTAAGAGCAACTCTAAAATACTTACAAAGAACTTAAGACTTGTTGTTGGGTCTTTCGATGCCATCTTCCTCTTACGAGCCAATTCTTCAGCAGTGGGGGTGGGGGTGGGCGATGATATGTACGTTGGGGCGGCCTCGATGTGATGGATGTTGGGTTTGCGGCTGTTTGCATTTGTTATTAATGTAGTTTGGTGTTTTTTTTACTCGTCGAATTAGGGTATTCCCAAGCTAATTGGGGTATACAGGAATTTAGGTGGACCTAAAAGCAACACTAAGGGGTAAGGTAATGAAACTATCCTTTCCAATTCGAATGACATGGACCTAGAAGCAACACTAAAGGGTAATTTTATGAAATTATCCTTACCATAAGACTTAGATGGGTCTTCTCGCTGACATGGATTTCCAATCTATAGATTGGAAGTCCATAAGACTAACCTAGGCTAAGTCCTGTGGTCTTGTAATTTCCACGTCAGCTAGAACAACTTACTAAGTCCTATGACAATTCTTATCTAGCATCTAGATGTGCTGAATGGAACAACGAAAATTAGAATCAGGTCACTCTGAAAGGAATAACACAACATTTTTTTTTGCGCTGAACGGAAGAGGGCAGATACCGTGGAATATTCCATGTTGCGTTGAACCAAACAACACAAGGTGATTTTTTCCGCGTTGAACCATTCAGCAAAACTGTCTCGCTACTAGTTCAAATGCGAGATATATCTAGAAAGAGAAGTAGTGTTAAGGAATATGCAACACCTTTTTTTTTCTAATCTGCAACACTTCTTGTCTAGTTTAGCAGCCAAATCTAACTCATAGGACTTAGCCTAAGTGCGGCATACATATATATGAACTCAATATATCTTTATGCAAAAAATGATAAAAATATTTCGTTACGAGTATCAATGCTCCAATTTATTTTGAAGCAATTGATATTACATTACTGCCTTGTACAGCTGGAATTTCTTCTAATTTGGCCTAGTATTCATTTGAATATTTCAGCAAAGCTATGAGTGGAGTGGCCAGCGATAGAGTCAAATAAAAAAAATATTAAGGGGAGCTAAATATTTTTTTATTATAAATAGAGAGATTGGTGGGCTAAGCACTAAATATTTAGTGAACTAAACATAAAAAAAACAGAAATAAAATAAAATAAAGGATTTCTACGTATATTTGGAGAATTTAGGGGAATAGAGTCAGGATCAGTCAACCCTTGATTCTGTTAGAGTGGCTGATGAGGCGTTAAAAACTATTATTATACTCGATCATCTTAGAAGCAAATGTTTTAGTGTCATTTCTTTTAATTTTAATTTTCATTGTCGAGTTCTAATAATCAGGAGCGTTAGCTTAACGTATAATCATGTGCATCAAGCTAAAGAGACTCAGCGTAATTAAATGCAACATTAATGGAAACAATATATCGGCAAGAATTATTCACACTGAAACGATTATATTAATTTACTGTGACTCAAGCAGACAAATGAGCCCAAGGTAGTCTATAAGACCACAATAACTGCTGCAGAGTTCCACCTTCTTTTACAGAGTACACACACTTGCAAATATATGCAAATCATTTATTTATTTAAAAAATTGAAACGCTTTTGCCATACTAGTGTTTTCAGTGACTAGTTTCACCCTTCATTTTCGTCCCATTGACTGTCGGCATCCTCAGGGATGCTGGTCCAACTTGGCTCACCGGCATTAACAGCATCTGTAAATAAACATTCAATATTAAGTACGTAAAAAACAGTAGCTAGCTACCAAGAAAAGTAAAGTTGTTTGATCAGTTTTACTATACGGATAATTGAACTCGCCTATATCCTAATTTTTGTATATAAAAAAAGAAATGTTATGATACTTACGCGGTGCGGCGGACATCATAACCAAAACCAACATAAGAGCAGCAAACAAGACTTTCAAAAAACTTTTATTCATGATTTCGATTTTTTTTTTCTTCTGAAGATCTACTCTTTATCTGATAACTTTTTTTTTCTTGATTCAATTGAGGATGTTGTGAGTGAGAACAAGATTTCTATCTATTTATAGGGAAACAACAGGAAGATAGTTTGAGAGAAACTAATAAAAAATTAGAATATATAAGTATATGTAATGGTCCTTCGGACAACTTATTACTAAAATATTTATAGGATATGTTTGAATCTTATAAATATATGTGTAAGAAAGTCTGATAAAGACAGTAAGCTGAAAGGGATTAGAATGATATACTATGTTGCAGGAGCTAGTCTAAGTTTGAATGCAGCAAACATCAGTGACTTATTAATGGAAGATGTCTAGGTACTCATCAACAAACTGGTCAGCAAGAGGAGCAGAAGATAATGAAGAAAATCAAGACTATCACGGTCAGTGGCGAATGCACCATCTGGCTCCGCCGCTGATGATCACGGTCTGATAAGACAGAATACCGATGAAGGCACCCGGAAATATAGCAGCTCAATCAATGATGTAGTTATATTGAACCTTGTGCTAACATGGATGAAGCAACCCAAGATATGTGGGGCACTTCAGCAGCTCAGCTAATGACTTTATCGCCGGAGTATTATTATTACGGGGAAAAATATTTATAACCCATTTTCCTTTTTTTTCTGTTATATTTAAAACCCACTAATAAGATGATAAATATTTATAACCCATAACTAGTTTTAGTATTACTATTTTTACTAAACTAGCCTTAAACTAAATCATGAGACTATTTCTCATTTAGGGAAACAAATATTTAAGAAAAAATTACTGTCCGGAAAAAGTCAAAAATTACGATATTTAAGGAAATCCCCAAAATTCTCGTTTACCATTAATACTTGAGATCAAAATATATAGTCAGGCGGTTAATTACATTTTTCTTAATTAATAAATACAATGGTTGCGGTAAATTCACGTATCCAAAAATTTAGGAACTAAACGTCAAATCCAAGTATTCAGGACAGTCACTATAATTTCTGCCTTAATTGATAGTTATTTTGGTTCATAATTTTTGCGTCTTGGCACTAAAGAAACTAGTGATAATTTTGATTATCACGCCAGACGCATAAAAGTATTAAACGTAAGTTACAATTATCACAAATGACAATCAGTGATAATTTTGATTATCTCGTCGCATATGGGCATTAAACGAAAACTACAATTATCAGAAATGTATTTCGTGTGATAACCGGATTTTTCATTAGTTCTCATTACGGATTTTCATTAAGAAATGCAGCATCTTTTATTGAGAAATGCAGCATTTTAGTCAGACTTAGTAATTTTAATAGTGAAAAATGGAATTTTCTAGCGAAATTTAGCTGAAAAGATGATTTATTACTCAACATATGGGGAAAAAGTAATTTGTCACCCGAAATTTCCGCCCACAAAATAGAGAAATTTCCGTTCATAATAATGCTTTTCTGTTTAACGTAAAAAGAGAAATTTCCGCCCCATAAAAATCGCTCGAGACTAATTTGTTACCTGATTATAAATTGAACAACTATTTTTGTTAGTAATCCGTAATTTATAAAGATTATTTTTGTCCTCATAAAACATAAAAATCTAAATTCAATCTATAACTATTAATCTTAACCGTAGATCTCGTATTTTGGGCTACATACATGTACTATTTTATTGATGGGTTTCTGGAAAAAAGATGAACGAAATTTGGATTCTTCGGAAATTTTCACTTATTATTATATTTTGGTTCAAAAAAATAAATAAATAGGAAAACATCGACATTATCTATCTTTGAGTTGGCATGTTACGAGGAACACAAAATTTTGACGATTTCTTCATGGCAACATAAAAAAATGTAAACCTTAAAAACCGAATTAGTCAAACAACATGGACCTATACTTGGTCAAACCTGTACTCTTTCTTAAATTCATATCTTTCTTTGTACTCTTTCCGTGCAATTGGTTGTTTGATACTCTGAATTCTGAAGGATTTCTTTAATGGAACTGTCACTACCTGACTCCTACATTCATTCATTTCCCTATCTTCTTTTAAATTTATTTTAGCACTTCAACGCTGGCCGGCCAATATAAATGTGCCAGTAATTCTAAATGTTCTTCGACCATTCTTCCAAGATTCCACGAGAAATCACCGACTGTTTACCTTGCTTAAGGCGTGTTTGGATATTCTTCGAATAACGGAAGTTAATATGAAAATACAATGATTTCTGGATATAAAAGGAGCAATTTTTGTGAAACAAAATGTTTTTATTTATTATTTTTGATTTTTGTAACTGTCTGCTAATTTTGAAGAAGCAAAAGTTTTTTTTTTTTGTTTTTTTTGTAACCAAACACCTTTTAGGACTTTTTCTAATAAAAAAAAACGGTCGATGTCCTATCGTACAAGAACCTGGAAATGTCTGAAGAACCCAAATTTGGTTCCTCTCTCTCCTAAAATCCCGTCATTTAAATTGTATATATGTATAGCCCAATATATAAGATCTACGGTTGAGATTAATAGTTTTGATTGAATTTGAGTTTTTCATATTTTGTGTAGGACTGAATTAACCTTAATTAGTTATGCATTATTAAATTAAAATAAATACTTTAAGAAAAAGAATCCGGTCAATGATATTTGTTACCATATTTTCCGCAATTAAAATTACTTCCTTAATTTTCGTCCAGGTAAAATTATTCCCTGGGAAATTTGTTACCATATTTATCGCAACTAAAATTACTTTCTTAGTTTTCGGCCAGGTAAAATTGATCCCATCGATTGCGAAATTTAAATTGTGCTTCCACTTTTTTCTTTCACGCGAGGTCCTGTTTAGCTAGGGCATCCTGCCTCGTTTCACTCTCGGCAATTACTTTCTCTTCCACGTTATTTCGTGTACTCTTAATTAAGAAATAAATTTTACTATCGGAAACACGGTGTTTAGATTACACCTTTAGCAATTGCTCTTTCGTATACTCTCCACGGAGCCGTTTTTTCAATTGCTTTTCTTCTATATTTTAAAGAAATGGACAATTGATCGAGATCAAGGTTTTGCTCACTGGACTTTACACACCCACGACACTGCCATAGTAATCCTAGGATTTAGTAATAACAATCATTTAATTCTTTATTGCTGATTGTGATATATAATTGAATTAATTAAACTGATCATTAACAACTACACATAAAACATATAGATGAAAATTATAATAATCACTATATTGTGAAAATTGATATTTTCAATATGCTATGATAATCACGATTTTCACAAAGTTATCACCAAAGATTGAAATTTTCACTAATCATTTTCGGTGAAAATTAGAATTTTCCTTAATTTTTCATGGTGATAATTGATTTTTCCCTAACTTTTTTTGTAGTGGAAATTGGCTTTTTATTTTCTCATTTACTACGCATGGTGATAATCGAGTTTTTTTCTTTTTTCTTAACAAATAATTTTAGGTTTTCGGGGAAGGTAGAGAATAACACGCAATAAAGAAAGAGTAATTTTAGGGAGTTAGCTTAGAAAATCGAATTATTTTATGGAGGTTTTTTAGGAATTAAATCAGTCTCACTATTGTTTTGATTTTCCTAAATTCCCGATTTTTGATTGTTTCTGCTTTTCACGGTTGACTAAAAACGGATAATTATTATAATAAAAACAAAATAATTAATGCGATAAAAGGTTAGTATAGTAAAACTAGCAACTTAAAAATAATTATGGGTTTGAAATATAGAGTATCTAAATTATGGATTTGTCGTAAAGAAAATTGAAAAAAAAGGGCTAGAAATATTTTCCCCCATATAAGAATTGTAGGAGGAATTTCGTTCAAGCACTAGAATATTTAACTTTAGGTGCAGTAGAAACTTGTAGGCAATTGTGAAACCGTATGTTGTCATTTATTGTGTGGATTCATTCTATTAGGTAATTATTTTGAAATAAAGAAATAAAAAGCCTAGTCAAATTGGGGTATACCCAGATTAATTGGGGTATATCCAAATTTAAGTGGACCTAGTGCCCTTGCTAAGGAGTAGTTAAAATTGATAATTTTACCTTAATATCCTTTATATTATTTAAACTTAAAAACTAAACCTTGTTTCTTAATTAGTTAACCCTAAAATTAAAAACCTAAAAAACTCTTAATCTTCTCTTCCTCCTCCATCTTCCATTAACCTCTCTGCAAATCATCAACTTTGATTTTCCACAAAAATGGTTAATTCTAAACGATCAAGTAGCAATAGAGATTTAATAAGTGATATCAAAAGATCCAAATCAGAGGGAAAAGGTAAGGGAAAAGTTGGAACTAGTGAAATACCCGAACTCAAATATCCAATCCCTGAGCATGTTGAAAAGAACCCACTACCTGCGAAAAGAATATTGTAAATGGTGTCTAAACTCAAATCCATTATTGTGTTGTGTGCTCTGATTGTTATATTAGGTTAGATTATTGGAAATGATGATTTTTAGGTATAAAGTCTTCGGGGTTTTTAAAAAAGTAAGATGCCGGCCTTCGGTTGTTAGTGGTATTCGTCTAGGTCATAATATGAAGAACATGTCGACTTTTCATAACTGTAATGGCGACTGTGAAACATTAACCAGGGGCGAAAAGGTAATCAATAACCAACCATGCCGACTTTTCATACTGGGAATGATTTTCTTCAGTCGTCATCTTCTTAAACTTGTAACGTCACGGCTTCATGTCACAGAAACTTGGTTTTCCTGAGTTCAATTTTGTTATTAGTCGGCATCTTATATGAATAGAACCATGCCGACTAGTAGTTGAAAAAAAACATGTTTCAATGTGTAACAATTTTTTCTCCCTTCCGCTTTATGTGTATGGGGAAGTGGGCGATTGATTATTGTTTTCTAAGAAACAAAAAAATTCACCATTTTCACAAACACCTAAAGTGGGAGGGAGATGAAAATTATTATCCAAATTCTTGAATGTACCGACCAATATCGTATGTTCAACACCGTTGTTTGTGTTCATATCTTGTATTTGTGTATTGTTTAGGTTCCAAGCGGAACACGTAGAAGGTAACCCTTGTCCTACCAATGCAGCAGAGCTATTAGCATGGATTGAAAAGCTTTATCCTTATATAGAAGATCATTGTGATGAAACCGGAGAGAAGGACCTAGTAAGAGACTTACTTCTGATGGGTAAGAATGATGCGCAGTCGGAAACTTGACAAAATTATAACCTTCCGACTCTGGGGAAAACTCAAACTAATTGTGTCATACTGTATGGTCGACAAGGTCATATTATAATAATGTCGACTGTCTAGTAAAACATCTAAGTCGGGATGGTTAGGAAATATAAAACAATGCCGACGTATATAAATTGGAAGGAGTAAGCACCAAAAAAACCACATCCATTTCATTCATTTGTAGTACTCCAAAGTACATTACACAAAACATGAATGCGATTACAAAAATATTCCTTATTTCCTAAGCGCAATCACCCATCGCCCAAATCTATTGAAGGGAGTTTGAATGCTCCACACAAACCACATGTCTCGGTGCAAATACTACACAACATATGTTACTAAAAAATGTACTACGCATGACCACGTATCCGTCAATAGATGGACACACACTGTGGCATTCTCATCCAATGTTCTCATTTAATCGGTGCATTTCCCTCCAGGCCTTTAACACTAGTAAGCAATTCCTTAAAAGTCGCTTCTTTGTCCTCCATCGAACCTTCTAGCATCATTGAGATATAAAACTCCTTGTCTTTTGGGATGCATCTTCTTTCTTATGTATTTACATTAGGTGAGATTGTCCTCAACCTCTCCACCTAGGTGTCCCAATTGTTGGGAGGAAACGTGAAACCCACAATTTCCATCCTTTGGGACGTTGTCGGTACCAATAACGAACTCTCGAATAATTTGAGGGAGTTGTACGCGATACTCTTCCAATAGCGGTTTTACTACCTTCCTCGGATGATATCTTTTCTTCACAACATCTCCTTGACTTGCTTGAATATCAATAGGTGTAATATTTGGCTCCATGGGTTTTTCTACTGGGGTAGTTGTATCCTTCCTCGGGTAACCCATTTTATTTACAACAACTTCCACACTTGCTTGACTCCCAAGGATGGAGTGCCATTTGGATTCAAGTTTGAAACTGTTGGTGTAGTTGCTTCTTTACGCGGACGACCTCTTTTCTTTTTAGCCGGCTCCTCTTTGTATTTTGTTTCAGTATATTCATGTCTGTATAGATCTCATGTTGTACTCAACTCTTTAATTTGTTCCCTTTCTTCCACCCTTGTCTTTGTTGTAGGTGGTCTACCCGGTGGATCTTGTTTCAAGGGTTCTTGAAGTTCTTCCATAAAACGGTAAACAATCGGCATCAACTCGTTCTTCATAGTTTGTTTTTCCAACCTATTCAATGTGGGATACTTGTCGAGGATTATTCTCCCAAGTTCCATGTCGCCAAACTCTTCACCGGGAGCTTTTCTTGAAGCTGGGATGAAAGACAATTGCTTCCAATAAGGATCAATATCTTCAATCGGAATCGGAGTTTTATACCTACCAAGCATATGATGACATGAAAGTCTGATATCCTTCATTATCCTACAATTACAAGGAGTGTTCAGGTCTTCATACTTTTGATACAACTTGAGCTGTTTCATCATAAAACGTATTTCCCAATGCCAGACGTCGGAATGTATAACAACAAGCAACCATTCATCCTCCTTAAACTCCTTCAACTTCTTGTACCTACTTTCTTCAAATTGCTTTCTTATCCTGTTGATATCATTATTAGTGTACTCATGGACCACTGTCAGAATCCCATTTTGACTCGTGAAAAGTTGACCTTTTAATCTCCCATGAACTTGATCTACCATACTTGTGGACTCAAGTTTGAAATGCTTATAGTCGTAAGTAAAAGCATACACAAACCTATTTTTGTGTGGCGTTAACCATTGTCTCTTCCAATATTCCACTACTTTGGGGTAACTAGTGCCCCAATCATCCTCGAACTCCTTCAAGTTTATCTCATATCTTTCCACACTCATCGACCAAGCCAATTATCCCACGCTTTCATGAATAACCCAAATTTAATCTCACCTTATTTCCATTCTTCATCTTCTCTTTTTCTCTTACTCTCTCTCCTTTTTAGTTAGTGAAAAAAGGGGGTATAACAACCACACCCAATAACTCGTTCGGCAATCTGTATGGACTACACTCCAATATAATTTCGGGAGCACCAACTTAAAAGTGAGACTCAGTCATGAAAGAACGAGGGTACCCAAATACACCACAATCTTTAAATTATCCACCTATAAGTCCTCTTACCCAAAGTGATTGTCTATGGACAAAGTCGAGGCAATACTACAAATCGGTATTCACACTTTGTGTGATTGTCTATGAATACGATATTGAGACAATACGACTACTAAAGTATGCTTAATTGATAATAGGTTCGGACCTAACCAAACTCTATAGGATCACTATCAAGTAAAGCATAGTTTACGTTTGTGTATCTTACTTCTAACTATAATAAACAATTATAATTGCGGAAATAGAAAAGTAAAAGACACGGCAAGATTTTGTTAACGAGGAAACCGCAAATATAGAAAAATCTCGAGACCTAGTTTAGAATTGAATACTCTCAGAATTAATCCGCTATACAAAATCTAAACCAACTTTGTATAGTTGAGACCAAGCAACTACCCCTAGTTCACTTGGTTTCCTCAGTATCCTTGCGCTTTCGAATTCGATGAGTGTACACACTGGAACAATTCCTTTGCATCGTATTCCAAACAGTAAAGGAACAACACATCTTTTTGGTAACAACTCTATTTATTCTTTAAGATAAAGATGTCTCAAGTCATATGCAGGCTCTTCCATTTAATCTAATACACTCCTTTTCCTGGTTAGATCAATCTATCCAATAACTACAAAATTAGTCAAGTTTAGATTCACACTCAATCCAAATAAATCTCAAAGAGATATGTTGTGAATGCCGATCTCATGCAACTAATCAATTAATCGAATAAATTCGATTCGAGTTGAATCCCATCCGATCAAGGTTTGTGCAACACAAAGATATGAGAAACAAAATAAGAAATCTTCTTGGTCTTCAAATCTTCTTTAATCTTTAATTAAAACCTGCATAACACCACTTGAATCTCTTATGATCAATCACGCATAGAACGGAGTCTGTTAACAATGGATTATCACAAGATGTCTTTAGATCTACAAACAGTTCTAAAGATCCCCTCGATACTTCGGTCTAGTTTAATTGAATCTTATATCAGAAGAGAAGATACCGTTAGTCAATCAAATCAATCGAAAACTAATAACACTGCAGTTATCTAGTTTCCTACCAACGGTACTAGTAGATCCTCTTGATCCCACATAAGTCTTTAAATGAGCAATTGTAAGAGATTTCGCCTAATTATGGTACTTTCCTCTATGAATAGATGGATTCACTAGTGTCACGCCCCTAATCTTAAACCTGCTTAACCAATAGGATTATATCCTAAACATGAAGTAACAACTTCGAGATCATCGATCTTAAGGAACATAATTACATAAAGTAAAATGGTGTTATCTCAAATATGTTGTAGTAAAGAGTTCGTTGAGGATTGTGAAGGCAATGACTTTTAGACTTAATAAAAATTTAAAAACAAAGAAAACTTATTACAAAATTGACTTCAAGATATTAGAAAACAACCAAGACACTGATTTCACTATTACACATGAATAAATTATGGTAAACAATCCAAAACTCTAATTATCTTTTAAGACTCTTATTTCTTAATTCACAAATAATCTGGAAAATTCTCAAAAATTAATTGTATCCCTAAGCATAGATTATCTAAACAAAGCATAACCTATCTAATTGAATCACAACTAATGAAGAAATTTTTTGCAAACAATTAAAAACTCTGCAAAAGCAGTGATTGAGTGAATTATAAATTATAAATTAGAGAGAATAAATAATTACCAATTATTCATGCGTAACTAGCTTCCTCATTGTCTTGGTTGTAAGAGAATTAGCCACTCATCATGTTGGAAAACCTCTCAAAGAATTTCATTGATGCTCAAAAATGGTTTACAAATGATGAGAATATGAGAAATACAATAAAACCGGGTTTGTAACAATTATATTTGTTACAAACCAGAGAACTACGACCCTCGGTGGCAAAATAAAACTGCTTCAGCTGTGTCGCAAACGCTATAGCAAATAAGTCTGCCTGTAAACTGCGACCCACAAAATTAGTTGTTGTCACTGTTCAAAAACGACTGCTGGTGCAGGTCCGTTCTTCGTGTTCTTCAGTGTTCTTCAATGGCAGCAGCAGCAGCAGGTGGTCTCTCTGCAAGTTCGATTTTTTGACTCTGTGGTGCTCTAAACTTCTCCCAA
Organism: Papaver somniferum; assembly: GCF_003573695.1. NCBI lineage: Eukaryota > Viridiplantae > Streptophyta > Magnoliopsida > Ranunculales > Papaveraceae > Papaver > Papaver somniferum. The sequence continues at coordinate 15,453,337 of NC_039360.1, read as the reverse complement.
TCTCTCTGTCCTATTCTATGATATCCCAGCAGCCTATTTATACTCAACAGCCCCCTCGAATCTCGAGTTAAATACCACAAATTCTCTATTATTCGGCAGTAAATAAAAAATATTCTCCGGATATTTTTTTCTTCATCCGAGCATCTGCAGCTTTCCAACCTTCCTTATTTTCCTTCTACACGCCTCTGCAGAGTCCAAACACGAGCAGTACACGTTTCAATTTGTTGTTATCCCGTGATGGAGTTTTCCGGCCACGTACTCCCTGTTTTCTTCACCACGGCAAACTGGGTCGAAACAAACACCCATACCAGCTTTGGTAGGACATATCACAACTACCCATTAAGTTTCAGCCCTTTAGTCTATCCAGAACTTCTTCAAATTTCGATCGAAACTTCATCCAGTTTCAGTGCTTCTTTTTCCCGCCAAATTTAATTTTCAAACGAAGAAGATGGTGTCCCCCTAACCAGATGTAGGGTGCGAATAACAGCTGCCTTTTTGGGGGTGCCCCTTAGTAATTAAGGTGCCACTTAACCAAATCTGGGCTCCGTATAGCAAGTGTCCTCCGGGGGTGTTCCGAGTGATTTTTCCAACAATATTTATTTTCCAAAAATACCTAAAAATACAGAAAACACCATAATAAGGACGAAAACGAGTACCAACAATACGAAACATTGAGGAAGAATTAGACACATAAATGCGTCTATCAAATACCCCCAAACTTATTATTTGCTAGTCCTCGAGCAAAACTAATAATAAATAAAACCGAGTTAATTTCGGGAGGGTTTACCAGAGGTGTACCCACAAAACCATTACTTCTAATTGGTCACAAGTATCCAAAGACCTATGAGGACATACATATTCTCAACCTATCTCCAAGTAACTAGAATGCCAGAGAAATTAAAGGTGTCATCTCTAAAGCTGACTGAAGAAAAGGGATACACATCCGCAACACTGCTAGATAAAGAGATATCCGCTACACAGCTAGATAAACATTATAAGATGCGTCCGCTGCTTTACAGCTGGATAAGATTAGGAGAGATATAAAGATGAGAGGGACATCTGCTACACATTTGGACTAATTACGTGTGATGAGTTAAACAAGTGCTAGAAAGATCTTGTGCCAGATTGAAAGCGGACTAACAAAGCAACCAAATGTATCTTTCTTCGACTCTCTCATAGTGCTCAGTAGAAACAACGTCTTCTTCGGTCTTCAACTGTTGATGATAAACTATCGAACCTCATAGAACCTTGACAATTAACTCTTCTCTTCGATTTCTTGCTTGGCTTATAAATTTCTACTTCCCTTTGGCTTTATTGAACAAAACGTAACGATGATTTTTTTCATTTTTCATTTTTCATTTTTTCATTTTTTTTTTTTTGAAACAAAAATTACAAGACAACAATTTACATGGCCATGGGAGAAGGACTTTCAAAACTTGGATCTTCGCAACTTGTGATGTCTTGGTATCATGGATTCTAACAACTCATATCATTTGCTCTTATAACTTCAACTTTGATTTTTGAATCATTCTTTTCTATTGTTGCTTCTAAACCTAAAACCTCTTCAACTTTCTTCATAGATTTTGATGTCGCTCCGCTTGTTGATGATGATAAGTTTCCACTGAGAGAGATTCGCAATCCAGTAACTAAGACTACATTATGAGGTTGTTTTGTCTTTCTGGCATTTCCTGACCTACTTGCCTTTCCATCATGTATGGTTAGGTCCATCACGGTTACCCTCTAAAAGGAACAAGTTCTCTCCTGAATTTCAAGGATCTCAATGTCTTTTTCTCTAATGTCTCAAAAGGTTGTTATCCCTAGCATTCCAATTTCTATCTTTTCAGTGAGAAACAGTATGTAAACTTAGCTAACCGGGTACCATGTGACGCTAGAAGTTTCAAAAGTGCAACTAAAAAGTTCTTCCCCACCCCCAAACTTAAATCTAACATTGTCCTCGATGTTCTAAAGATAAAATTAAAAGCATGAACAAGGAGAAACTATTACCACTTGAAGAAAAAGAGTTAAGGAAAGATATTACCATGTTGCATGAGCATGGGTTACCTCCCAAGAAGTGCTAAGTTTAAAGTCTTCAGCCAGACTTAGGAAAGGATTAGTCAACTCGAACCGTATAACAGTAGCCGGAATAACTGTGGGTCTTCAAAACCAAAAAGAGCTGACCAAAGGAAACTGCAGTAAACCAAGAAAATGAACAAGACTAGCATGCCCTTACCTAGTTTCCTGATTAAGACAATTACATCTAATTGTGGTTCAGGTTCAGATTCTATAAAAGGGTCTAAATATGTTTCTTTAGGCTGCAACTCCTCAAAAGTGAGATCCGAATTATTAGGTCCTAGAGTCTGTAAAAACTCAAATAAAAATTTAGAAGCACATAATAATAACCTAAATAATTGGGGATCCTCTAAGTCAATCAGGTTTGACTTACAAAATTGACCACAGTGAGGGTAGTAGTCATTCTTAAGAAAATGTGTTGATTCTAATTTCCTAAAGCATTTAGGTTTAGTCTCACAACTAAATATTCGACACATTTGAAATATAAATGTTCCCACATTTGGAAGAAAACTATTTGGTGGGAAAACAAAGTCAATAAGGGTATCATAGCCTGGGCAAACCACATCAACCATAGGATGGGTTTCTAATGACTGAACTTCTTTCTGGACATTATTAGGTTCGAGAAAACGTGTATGGAGATAATCTTGAACGATGATTGAGGCACAAATGTCAATCCCTACACGAGGGAACTTTCTAAGAGTTAAAGGTAAAGCACGGGGAGAATGATAATCACCCCCAAACTTAGAGTTTTGTGTGTCTCTAGGTAGACTAACTACAATTTCCTTAATTTCTAGATCATCGGAATCCTGAAAATGGTCAATTTTTTCTGTTAAGTTATAATCAGGTGATGCATCCTCACTCATATTTAAAAGCTCTACGAGTTCATCTTCTTCGTCTAAGACTATTGTTTCTAAATCGCTAGACTCTAAAACATTATTCTCAGAATAAATTCGTTCCTCTAAATCATTGTCGGCTTTGTAAACAGGAAATACTACATCGTCTAAAACGAGGGTATCTCTAGTCAAATCCTCGTCCTTTTAAATAGGTGAATAATTATTAAAATTATTTGGATTTGAACTAGAAATAATATTATCATTGTAAAGCTCAATTGGAGTAACCATTTCCTGATCACTATTCCTACATAAGTATGATTCTCCATCAACACTATCCTAATCATAATAACATGAAAAAGATCGAACCTCATCAAAACAAGTAGTGTTACCAATTCTAACCTCGTCATCTTGATTATGAAAATAACTATCTTCATTTTTAAGGGTATTATTGGAAACACTATATTGGAAAGTAAGATTATTTCGAGCAAGTCTTTCGTTCGTCTCAGCCATCAGCTTGAGGGATTCCTCTATAGAAAGTTCACTCATTATTGTAGTTCTTTCGTCTATAATTACACTATTCATCTCAGCTAACTTACGCGTCGACTCAGCTAACTCCCTGAGGGAATCTTCTAAAGAAGGAATAGGAACAGAGGGATCATAAAAAGGACTACTTTTCAATAGTTTGATTGTATCCTCTAGAGACGAAGAACTAGTACTATAGTCTTCTTGCTCGTAAGACTGATGCATGTGTGGATAGTAATTGGGCTCACCAGGGTATGACCCATATCCTTCCAAAGGATGGCGTTCCCAAGCACTATTCCCAACATGGTCATAAAAAGGATGATTTCCATACTCAAATTCAGGTCGATAATCATTGTATTGGCTTCTATCATACCAGTTCGACATTCTTAATTGCAAGGGAATTCTACACAATCACAAACAAGGCTGACTCGACCAAATCAAACCTATAAAATCTAGCAAACAACAAGCATGATGGCTCCACTTAGATTGTTTCTAGACCAGCTTCTAATCCTTCGAAAGGGAATTCGTTACAATTTAAGCAAACCCCTCTGGAATCAATCCGAGTCAAAGTAAGTTGAATTGAGGCGATGGAAGCTCAGTGGAGCTTTGATACCCAAGGCCTCACCGCTATCACTAGGCGGCGCAGTCACGCATTCAACTCACAGAAACCATCATGAACTTCGAAGTATGCTAAAAGAGTAACCAATATTTTTCGAACGACTTTCCTACTAAGCTTGTTACCCTATAGGTCTCGTTCTAGTCAAAATTTTAAGCTTAGGTTCGCGTTTGGTTTCGTTTTCCTAAAGCGGGCAAGAAGGAAACGGTGATGAAATCCGAGTCCTTATCTTAATTTGGCCAGGCCTTGCCCTTTGCTAGGAAATTAAAACAACCGTATTCAAATCCTCAGCATATATTCACTTTAAGGCATACAATAAACCCGTTGACAGGGGATTTGCGGGTGTTTCGAAAGCTTACCTCCCGTACCAGACGGGCGCAGAAGCGCTGAAGTCGACTCGGACCACGACTCCTATGTCATGTGCGAACCCGAGGAGCCGAGACGATATTGTAATCGTCGTCCTTCCCTGCAAACAGTTTTATATTTAATGTACCCTTCCTTAGGGTTTAAAAAAAATAAAATAATTGTCCAAGTCCAAAGTCCAAATAAAGTGCAAAAGAAAAGAAACAAAAAAAATAATTACAAAAAAAATGGAAGGTCTTCAAAAAAAATAAATAATAAATTCTCTTTTTTTAAATTTTTTTTTTTTTCTTTCGCTCTTTTTTTTTTTGCTTTGTCTTTTTCCTTCTCTTTTGGCTTTAAGCTTTGATTCCAAGTCTTCAGTATCCAACTTCAAACCTATAATACAAAGACACACCCAAAGAAACGTAAAAAGAACAAATGAAATAAAAAAAAACTTAAAAATTCTACCTAAGCACAAATCCGCGTCGGCAGCGCCAAAATGATTTTTGTTTTTGATGATGTTGTAGTAATTAGATTCAAACTCTCGGACTTGTGAAGATTAAATTTAAAGATTTAATAAAATTATATACAAAAATATTAACAAAGTGGGCGAAAGGTAACAAAGACACTAGAATCCACTATTACACATGAATGATGTCAAATATTTCATAACTCTAATTATCCTTTTAATCCTTTATTTCTTAATCCACAAATAATCAAACATATTCTCAAAAATTAATTGTATCCCTTAAGCATAGATTATCTAACCAAAGCATAACCTATCTAATTGAATCACAACTAATGAAGAAAATTATGTAAAATTTTAAGAACTCTGCAAAAGCAGTGATTGAGTGAATTATAATTAAATATTAGAGAAAATGAAATAGTTACCCATTGTTCATTAAACGTAAAAAGAACAAATGAAATAAAAAAAAAACCTAAAAATTCTACCTAAGCACAAATCCCCGGCAACGGCGTCAAAAATTGATGTTATCTCAAATATGTTGTAGTAAAGAGTTCGTTGAGGCTTGTGAAGGCAATGAATTTTAGACTTAATAAAAATTTAAAAACAAAGAAAACTTATTACAAAATTGACCTCAAGATATTAGAAAACAACCAAGACACTGATTTCACTATTACACGTGAATAAATTATGGTAAACAATCCAAAACTCTAATTATCTTTTAAGACTCTTATTTCTTAATTCACAAATAATCTGGAAAATTCTCAAAAATTAATTGTATCCCTAAGCATAGATTATCTAAACAAAGCATAACCTATCTAATTGAATCACAACTAATGAAGAATTTTTTTGCAAACAATTAAAAACTCTGCAAAAGCAGTGATTGAGTGAATTATAAATTATAAATTAGAGAGAATAAATAATTACCAATTATTCATGCGTAAATAGCTTCCTCATTGTCTTGGTTGTGAGAGAATTAACCGCTCATCATGTTGGAAAACCCCTCAAAGAATTTCATTGATGCTCAAAAATGGTTTACAAATGATGAGAATATGAGAAATACAATAAAACAGGGTTTGTAACAATTATATTTGTTACAAACCAGAGAACTACGACCCTCGGTGGCAAAATAAGACTGCTTCAGCTGTGTCGCAAACGCTGTAGCAAATAAGTTCGCCTGTAAACTGCGACCAACAAAATTAGTTGATGTCACTGTTCAAAAACGACTGCTGGTGCAGGTCCGTTCTTCGTGTTCTTCAGTGTTCTTCAATGGCAGCAGCAGCAGCAGGTGGTCTCTTTGCAAGTTCGATTTTTTGACTCTGTGGTGCTCTAAACTTCTCCCAATCTTTTCGTCCTATTCTATGATATCCCAGCAGCCTATTTATACTCAACAGCCCCCTCGAATCTCGAGTTAAATACCACAAATTCTCTATTATTCGGCAGTAAATAAAAAATATTCTCCGGATATTTTTTTCTTCATCCGAGCATCTGCAGCTGTCCAACCTTCCTTATTTTCCTTCTACACGCCTCTGCAGAGTCCAAACTCCATCCAAACACGAGCAATACACGTTTCAATTTGTTGTAATCCCGTGATGGAGTTTTCCGGCCACGTACTCCCTGTTTTCTTCACCACGGCAATTCCAGCCAAACTGGGTCGAAACAAACACCCATATCAGCTTTGTTAGGACATATCACAACTACCCATTAAGTTTCAGCCCTTTAGTCTACCCAGAACTGCTTCAAATTTCGATCGAAACTTCATCCAGTTTCAGTGCTTCTTTTTCCCGCCAAATTTAATTTTCAAACGAAGAAGATGGTGTCCCCCTAACCAGCTGTAGGGTGCGAATAGCAGCTGCCTTTTTGGGGGTGCCCCTTAGTAATTGAGGTGCCCCTTAACCAAATCTGGGCTCCGTATAGCAAGTGTCCCCCGGGGTGTTCCGAATGATTTTTCGAGCCGATTTTTCCAACAATATTTATTTTCCAAAAATAACTAAAAATACACAAAACACTATAATAAGGACGAAAACGAGTACCAACAATACGAAACACTGAGGACGAATTAGACACATAAATGCGTCTATCATAAAAAAAAATTAATTCCCAAGCACTCTGATACTTTATAGATGAAAACTCCCAAAAGATATTAATATATATGTGTGTTGTTTTACAAACAACAAGAATTATATATAAGAAAGATACAAAAAAACGTTCCTAATCGGCTATCGGTTTAACTACGGAAGCGAATGTCTTCAAGCATACCATCTCTTCGGAAAACTGAAACTGAAGTGGGAACGAGTGAGCACATCATCCCAAAAGGGGTGACCAATGGAAAAATGTAACTTTCAAATAATCACTAACATGCCTCACAATTCTAAAGAATACAAATTGAAAGAAAACAAGAAGAAACTAATCATACAACAATTTATGCATCACGAAGCAAGTGTCACTCTAACCTCTCCAAACTCATTGGAGAAGACGATGCGAAAGCAACCCTAATCAATAATAATAACATCGTCCACACAGAGTGCCCATACAAACCATGATTCAGAATATTACAATCAAGATCAGAAAGTTAGACAAACAAGTATAATATGCACACGAGTGAAATCCCATAAAATAAAATAGCATGTATACTATTGCCGACAGATGGCGTACCTCCCTACTAGATATTATTGCCGACGGATGGTGTACCGCCCTACTATCTTAATAAGAAGTAATATTCAAACGGATGACGTACCGATCTACTAAAAGAAATAGTTATAATAATACTATGACGGATGGCGTACCACCCTACTAGATAATATTCAACCGGATGGCGTACCGACATACTTAACTTAGCTAAGAGCCGTGGGGAAACACAGACACTCCTCGCAGGGAAATCTCATAATACATATCACACACAAACACATCATATCAAACATCGTACATACATATGCAACATATACATCATACTTAAAGATACAGGAATAATACATCAAAGTACACACAATCATGAACATAAATAGTAGAGTCTCATCATGATCGCTGATAAAGAAATCTTAATGATTACAAAAAGGTTACAGAATTCCCACCTGATATGATGACAAGCCATGCCTACCTCGATATTTACAATCCACTGCTTCATCCTTTGAATCGATCATTGTTAACCTATACTAACTTTATTATTTAAGAATGTTTAACATCATTTCCATGATCACCATCACCATAATCATATCACAAGAGCTTTATCATCTTTTTTATAAGTCATTAACCAATACTTTGAATATGTACTATTTAAGTACGTTTTTGACATCTCATTAAGACTATATATTATAAACTAAATTCATCCCTCTGTGTATTTTATGTATAATTCATCACTCACTTCCATTTCATATTACTAACTAATTCTTCACTTCACTCTCTATATGCCTTTAGCTAGGTTTCTCTTAAAACTCTTTTCCATAGTCTCTTCTACAATTCTCTCTTATCTCTTTTCTTTTAAATGTAAAGAAACTTATAAAACTATCTACTTCCCTCCCCAACTCTCTGTTTCTTTAACTATCCAACACCACCACCTTCAGACGTGGAAAAGAATAGAGAAGATATAATTCATGCATACTAGATATCTATTAGGTTATTAATTTATTAATACACCCAATCTAATTTTACTAATGCCAACTCCTGATATTACTAGGGAATAACCTTTACTACACATAGGTACAACCAATGCAGAGGTCCGGTCAAAGTCAAGGTCAAACGGATTTTCGTTTCCAACTTCCGTTTGCGATATCTTCGTCGAGCAATATTCGATTGACGCATTTTAGTAGTCCATTTCACATAATTTTTTTCGAAATCTATCTAATAGTACTAATTTCATCTCTAGATTATTATTGGACTAATTTCTATTAATTAAAATTCATAAACAATTGTTCGAGTTATTAGCGACTAATTCTTCTCTTTACCGGTCAAATAGCGTTAACGAGCTTGGGAATCCTTACAACTAGAAACAACAAAAATATGAAGTTTGCCTAACTCTTAGGATAGTTTTCTAGGAATGCAAACTTAGGTATTTATACACCAATGATGTTTGGACACCAAGTAATTTCCAAAACCGAAAATATTCTCAAGATATACAATAAATGGCAAGATTCGGTTTTCATAATTCCAGTAAATGTTTGTCCAAATTTTTTCGAAATCTCTCAGTAGAAAATCTCCAATTAGTAAATGCACATTACTAATTTTTATTCTCTAGAGATATGCATTTAATTGCTGGTAATTAAAGCATATATAACTAAAAACCTTAATTAAACTATTCTCAATTAATTTCAGTACAAGATCTGCTTGAGTACTAAGGAATATCTTTGAATAATAAATGATAAGAGTTATTTTCCGTGTTCAAAGTATGTTCACATATTCTCTTTGTAAATCATCTTTCATATTTACATTCTTGGAATCGGTTTTACCACACTTCCAAACAAGTTTAGAATTGATTCACCTGTATTCCGAGACTATTATGTGATTGACCAAATATCAAATTACATCCATGGATTCAATCGGTTCTACCAACCACTAGGATCGGTTATACCCTAATGGCAACACTTTTGATCGGTCACACAAGTTACCAGGACCGATTACATCAATTACCAGGATCGGTTACATCAATTACCAGGATCGGTTACCATATACTCATGGTATTTTCTGTGATCCGTCACTAGGATCGATTACACCAATTACCAGGATCGGTTACACTAACTACTAGGACCGGTTACACTAATTACAGGGATCAATTGTACAACTCTTTGTAATCGGTCACACTTATTACTAGGATCAGTCACACCAATTACAAATATCGATCATACCATCTCAGGTGATTACTTAGGATCGGTTACAGTAATTAATCAAAACTAGTCATACCAAATCTTAAGTCAGGCATTGTGATTAGTTGTACCAAGATACACAACAAAGTTACGATCGGTTCTACCATCTGACACATATTGGTAATACAAAGATTTGTAATGAATATATGTACCAATAAGCCTAGCGATTTCCCTTTTGATTCATAAAACTAGTTCATGAATGTATTTCCTTTAATAAAATGTAAAATATTGTTTCCTAGGATGAAATCTTCACCATTACCCATTCACATAATCATAACAACATTTATAAGATTATGTCGATGTCATATCTACGAAGTTCAAAAGATAAGCGTTATACTTCGTAGTCTAATTCCCTAATACTACGCTCATGTCTCACTACTAGAGTAATATCCCAAATACACAGTTTCACAGTTATGTTTTCAATATAACACGACTTGAAAGATAAGTTAGGAATGAAACAGTTCAAGTCAATATTACTAACCTCAAGAGGAAGGATGATGTCATCGTTGTAGCTCGTTACTTCTTCACGTTCTTCAGGTCTTCGAGTAGTACTTGTATGTCTCAATATTCCTAGAATTTATAGTCTAACCTAAATGAAGTTGTCTCTAGTACATAATCAAACGACTCTTAGATGAGTTTTGACACACTAAAATATTACAACCAAACTTGACATACAAACGCTTAGTGGATTCAACCGAGCTATGCTCCATCAAATCAAGAAAAATATGAAAGAGTTTTATCTCATTCTCAATACAATCAAAAAATCAAACATATAAAAATATGTGAGCCTGATTGATGTGAGAATAACTTGGACGGTACCAAAGACTAATGCCCAAGTGCCAATCAAGTTATATCCAACAAACAAGGTCGGATTTATCAACTGTGATTGAACTACGTACAACCTGTGATATTTCAATTATATAAATAAATATAATGCGGAAAAGAAATAACACAGACACCAAAAATTTTGTTAACGAGGAAACCGCAAATAGAGAAAAATCCCGGGACCTAGTACAAATTTGAGCACCACATTGTATTAAGCCGCTACAGACTCTATCCTACTACAAGTTAACTTCGGACTGGAATGTATTTGAGCCCTAACCAAGTCTCACACCGACTAAGGTACATTCGCGTTCCTTACTCTTCGTGAACCACACTTGATTCCTTTAGCTGATCTTACCCAAAACTAAGAGTTGTTACGACCCAAAGTCGAAGACTTATAAACAAATCGGTCTCCCAAAGATGTGTCTATCATTTATTATTTTTTGTTCCTTCTTTTGATACAAAGATCAAGGTGAACAAGAACCAACTAATAATCCGGTCTTATACTCCCGAAGAGCAGCCTAGAAATATTAGTCACCTCACAATAAACTAACTCATTAACAGAAGAAGTTATTGCAGAATCGTAAGAGTCTGAGAAGAAGAACTGTTGTGATTATTTTTTATATCTTACCTATCGGAGATAAATCTCGAGTAAATCTTAGAAAAAAAATATTCAATACGATAGAACACGTAAGATCAGAATACGCAACTACATAAAAAATAGTTGGATCTGGCTTCACTAATCCCAAATGAAGTCTTCAAGTCGTTAACCTAATAATGATTTTGGAAAACCTAGGTTAAACGAGAATCAACTCCAGTTTGCAACTAGGACACACAGAAGTGTCGGGATTAGGTTTTCCAGTTGCTAGAGTTTTCCCTTATATAGCCTTTCAAATCAGGGTTGCTGGTAGGTCTGTAAACAAGCCTACGACTATGTCTAACTGCAAGTGCACATCGTCTATTGTAGACTGAGCAAATACAGGTCGATCCCAGAGAGACTAGGGCGATGTTGAATTGAGTCTAAAATCTTCCTACACTGATTCAATGAGAAGTAACAAAAACGAGTTTTGTTGTGTCGATACGACGAGATGTTGGTGAAGACTATAACAACAAAATAAAGATGCAATAAACAATACGTTAGCACTGAAAATGGAGGTACTAAGATTGTCAAATCCACCACTGACTCATGCTATATATTCAGCTAATTATACTACTCTTGTCCTGGTGACAGATAAGGGGTGAGATTCAAGTCTGCCACTTACCTAAGGTGTTTCACCAATTGATATTTCAATCGCAACTAATGTATCAATCCAGAGCACTAACTGTCTAATTAATCACAACTAGTCAAGCGATTAACAACAATCTCTAAGGCATGAGCTACAACACAATCAACACAGTGTTATCCTAACTACAATGGATGCCTGACATACACTGTGAGGGCAAAGTATTGAAACACTAAGATTGAATATATCCTAGGAAAATTTAAGCATGCAGGAGCAACACAAATAACATGAATAACATATCAGAAAGCTAGGGCTTCATCTAAACCCTAGCAAATGAAATTAGAACATGATGAAGATGATTAAACAATGGTTTTAAACTAAGAAATAGATCCAACTAAATTCGGACATTTACATAATTCACAGAGAACCCTATTTATACCCAATTTTATTCTCAAACACTAGAATTTGATAATTAGAAAACAACCACTCACTCAAAATGAGTTTTCCGACAAACCCCTTCTGCAATTCATCTGTGTAACTCTTTGATTTGATGTTCTCCAGCTGTTAAAGCTACCCTTAATCTTATCTCTCTCAACCATAGATTCTAGGGTTACTGTTCTTGACAAGAGAAAATATAAGATTGAGAGAAATAGAGATTAAGATTCCAATTGCATGGGGTGGATGATAGAGCGGATGTGCTTAGAGTTGGTCGGGTATGGAGTTGACTGATGGAGGGATGAAGGTGAAATGATGGTGGTACTGGTTCTGCAGATGAAATAGAATAGAAATGAAATTGGGTTGTTTCTGGTCGAAAGAGAAAGGGATACAGGGTGGTGCAGTATTGAGTGGATGTATCAGATGTTAATGCAATGGATCTGGATGTCATTGGATGCTCATAAGCTATATCCATCTGACGGTCTAGGATGGAGACGAGTTTGGGTCTTTGATTTTTTCACTTTTAGGCCCATGTCTTATTTAAAGCTAAGAATCTCAAGCTCTCTTCTAGTTTTGGGTCGTGCAAACGACATTCTTCACTTGCGGATGAGGTGCAAGAAATATTCTTCACCGCCTTCTAGCAAGAGCTTTGTTGTTTCTGTTCCGTTGCCACCGATTCTCTGCTCTTTTGGTTTCTCCATTCATCCAAGCTTTATTTACTACCTAAAAGCACAAAATTAATTTGTACAAGTATTTATTCTTGAAAACAATGAAAATACAGAATTTGGGATAATAAATGATTTTAAAGCACAAAAGATGAGATAATTGTCAATAAAAAGGTGTAAAAATATGCAATATTTGGCACTCATCAAATACCCCCAAACCTGAATTTTACTTTTCCTCAAGTGAAACAGAAATTAAGAAATCTAACTATACCACTGTCGCTGGTCTCTCGAATGCATTTAACGGATACAATAATTAAGCCTTTAAACCTCTAGGTATCCCTAGTGGACGAGTTGTAGTCTCGTGAGGGTTTACGAGAGGTGTACCCACAAAGCCTTCTCCAACTTCAGAGCATATCAGAGCCCCAAGCATCCAAGGAGCTATGAGGACATAGAGTTTCTATATGCTAGTAATAAGAAGTTAGAACTACAAAAGAATGCATTCTCATCCTTAAGAGTTGAGCGAGAAATAACCATACCATATGAAAGAATTCGGGTTCGAGAGTGATCACAAGCCTCGACTTCTACCTCACCAATAGGGTTTTATGATAATTGCACTCAAAAAGACCGTTTTTTTAGTCTCTCATGTGTGAATGCAGGAATAAAGAGTGAAATCCTGCACACGTTGAATGGTGGGAAGGAAAACATTCTGAAATAGTTTATGGAGACTCCACAAAATTGTGGGAATAAGAATCTTTTTCTGATGATCTCTAAGAAAGGAAATCAATCATTAGCAAGGATGAGAGTACTCACTTACCTTTACATCTGATCGGCAATCAACACCACTCTCACAACATCCATAGAAACGTATTCAATCTTCGGTCTTCAACTGTTTATGATGAACTTCCTAGAACCTTGACAATTTCTAATTCTTTTCTTCAATTTCCTTGTTGCTTGGAATTTCTTCTTAAATTCTTCTTCTTTACCATGGTGTTATTTAAACAAAATTAAGAAAATAAACTACGATAGTTGATTTTTTATTTTTTTTTGTACAAAATAACAAAATAAATAATGAAACTACTAAATCCATGGGTGAAGGAATTTATTACTCAATTCATCACAACTTTTATTGTCTTGATTTCATAAACGTCACTAATTCTCATATTTTTTGATTTTCTTTGCTCTTGTAAGATAAGTCTTCAATCTTCTATATAGAATTATGCTCTTTGCACTGTATCTTCACTTTGAATATGACTTTCTTTTACTTTTCATTGAAATGTTGCATGTTAACCTCGGACTATTTCAATCTTTCTTCATAAAATCTGACGTTGCTCTACTCGTTGATGATGATGTGTTTCTATGGATCTGTTGATTTTTTCTAGTGAGAGAGAATGGTGCTAACTGCAAATCAAACTACAAGAAGGAGTTTTCATCTTTAGACGTCATCCTCATGATTGACGGAATTAGCACTCAAGAGATCAAAAATAGTGCTGAAAGAGGTGCGAAGTTGGGTAGATCACCATTCCTACCCAGAATTTACATACAGAGACACACACTCTAAAAGGACTTTTTAGATAGTCACAAAAATGAAGATCGGTGCCTCGCTTGATGTAAAAATAGGTAGTATCCACTAATGGTGATCACAACTCTAATACCAAATAACGTTGTTGCACCTAATTTTCCCACCGACATGGTTAACTCCAACTTTAACGCTCAGACAAACAAGAAACCCGATTGTGTTCTCCAGTACTTCCAAGTTCAGTTATTTCGGTCAGACTCTCTACGTAAACATAGTTAGGAGCATGCTAGTGACTCTAAAATCTCTACAACTTTGAGGTTTTATGCAAATATTTTGATTTTGATTTTTTTTTTGAAAATTTTAAAATATGCAAAGACTAAAAAAAAAAAAAAAAAAAAATCTATACGCAAAATACTCCCCCAAACCTGAATCTAGCATTGTCCTCAATGTTTCAACATATGAGCAGAATTACAACAACATACCAGGAGAATAACGCAGAGTAGATTTTAAGGGAAGAGATTACTAGATGCAAAAAGGATGGTGTTAAACCAGAAGTGGATGAATGCTTTGAAAGCAAACAGCAAGATATAAAATGATAAGACAAAAAAATTTGGTTAGCACACATAAAAATTATGCAAAAAGAAAAAGAAAAGGGAAAGAGAATAGACTTTTAATCCATATGTATGTACACGAGTGAACCAGTTTAGTCCTCATAGTCAGGGTCTTCCAAGTCAGTAGTCTCAACTTCTGGTGGAAGATACTCCAGAAATGTTTTCAATCTATGACCATTGACCTTGAATATGTTCTTGGTTGCTGGATTTTCGAGTTCAACAGCTCCATGAGGGAAAAAAACACGTACCAAGAATGGTCCATACCATCGAGAACGTAATTTCCCTGGAAAAAGATGCAAACGAGTGTTGTACAATAAAACTTTTTGACCAGGTGTGAAAGACTTGCGCAGAATGCGCTTGTCATGAAACACTTTCATTCTATTTTGTACATTTTGGCACTATCATATGCATCATTTCTTAGTTCTTCTAACTCATTGAGTTGAAGTTTCCTGTGGGTACCAGCCTTATCAATATCAAAGTTCAATTTCTTGACAGCCTAATATGCTCGATGTTCTAACTCTACAGGTAGATGATAGGCTTTACCATACACAAGTCTATAAGGGGACATGCCAATAGGGGTTTTGTATGCAGTTCTATAGGCCCACAAAGCATCATTTAAACGTAAAGACCAATCTTTCCTAGTAGGATTAACAGTCTTTCCAAGAATATGCTTAATTTCCCTATTAGAAACTTCTACTTGGCCACTGGTTTGTGGATGGTATGGTGTTGCTACCTTATGAGTGATTCCATACTTGCGCATAAGTGATTCAAAAGGTCTATTGCAAAAATGAGTACCACCATCATTGATCATTGCTATAGGTGTTCCAAAACGAGAGAAAATGTTTTCTTTAATTAAGAAAAGAAAGAACTACTTTATGGTCATTTGTTTTGGAGGCAATGGATTCTACCCACTTAGAGACATAATCAACAACAACAAGAATGTATAACTTACCTTCAGATTTAGGAAATGGACCCATGAAATCAATATCCCATACATCAAACAATTCAACAACCAAAATAGGTTGTAAGGGCATCATGTTTATTCTTGAGGTACTTCCTAATTTCTGGCATCGATCACAAGCAACACAGAATGCATGACTATCTTTGAACAATGATGGACAATAAAAACCACTCTGTAAGATCTTTTCAGCAGTTTTCTTGGCGCTAAAATGGCCTCCACATGCATGGTCATGACAGAATAAGATGACATCTCTTTCTTAAGAATTGGGGACACATCTCCTAATGAGTTGGTAAGGGAAGTATTTAAACAAGTATGGGTCATCCCAAAAGAAATATTTCACTTCAGCCAAGAATTTAGAACAATCTTGTTTAGACCAATGCAAGGGCATTCTACCGGTAGCAAGGTAGTTAACAATATCAGCAAACCAAGGAATTTCAGACACAAACATCAATTGTTCATCAGGGAATGATTATCTAATACGCAAAGATTCATCGACAGAGTAAACATTCAACCTAGACAAGTGGTCAGCAACAATATTTTCAGACCCTTTCTTATCTCGAATTTCGAGATTGAACTCTTGTAACAAGAGTATCCATTGAATTAAACGAGCTTTAGCATCTTTTATAGACAAAAGATATTTCAATGCAGCATGGTCAGAATATATTATGACTTTAGACCCTATCATATAAGATCGAAACTTATCAAATGCAAACACAACGGATAGTAATTCTTTCTTAGTTGTTGAATAATTTAGTTGAGCATCATTAAGTGTTTTACTAGCATAGTAGATCACAAAAGGGAGTTTGTCTACTCGCTGTCCTAAAACAGCTCCTACAACATATTCAGACGCAGTACACATAATTTCAAATGGTTAGGTCTAGTCGGGTGGTCTGACTATAGGGGAAGATGTGAGAAGATCTTTCAATTGCTCCTACGCTTCCTTTCAAGCATCATCAAAGACAAATGCCACATATTTTGCAAGAAGACTACACAAGTCTCACACCGATTAAGGTACAGTCGCGTTCCTTACGCGTCTAGAACCACACCGGATTCTGCGCACTTGATTCCCTTATATGATCTCACCCAAAACTAAGAGTTTTTATGACCCAAAGTCGAAGACTTATAAATAAATCTGTCTCCCACAGATATGTCTATCATTTATTCTTTTTGTTCAATCTTTTGATACAAAGATCAAGGTGCACATGAACCAACTAATAATCTGGTCTTATACTCCCGAAGAGCAGCCTAGAAATATTAGTCACCTCACAATAACCTAACTGACTAACAAAAGAAGTTATTACGGGATCAAAAGAGTCTGAGACGAAGAACTGTTGTGATTACTTTTTATATCTTACCTATCAGAGATAAATCTCGAGTAAATCTTAGAGAAGATAAAACTCAATACGATAGAACAAGTAAGATCAGAATACACAACTACATAGAAAATAGTTGGATCTGGCTTCACGAATCCCAAATGAAGTCTTCAAGTCGTTAACCTAATAATGGTTTTGGAAAACCTAGGTTAAAGGAGAATCGACTCTAGTTTTCCTAGGACACACAGAAGTGTCAGAATTAGATTTTCCAGTTGCTAGAGTTATCCCTTATATAGCCTTTCAAATCAGGGTTACGTACAATCAAACCTAAGATGTCTTAGTAAAAAGCATTCAATATCACCGTTAGATGAACTCCACATTTAAGATTCAAGCTAAGTCTGCTTAGAAATTAAGCAATTAATCTGACCATTAGATGGTCTTATCTTTTTACACACAAATGAAATATACTTATATTTAGATATGAGTAACCGGACCTAAATGTGTATAGTGGGTTGGCTCAATAACAGTTAACCGAAATTAGCCATATTAACACTTCTGACTTAGCCATATTCATCTAACACATCTAGATCAAATATGATGATGAATCAATCATGATACATAATCAAATGAATCTAATTGTGTTTCAATAGAGTTTTTCAATTGTTCACCATCTCATAGAAATATTCATGAACAGATTGAAGAGAAATCGATTTGATTCATGATTGTACAAAGTACTTATATAAGAATCAATTCATGCACATTAAGCCACGGTTTGAAAATTTAATTTGCATTCTTTAAATCATAAATGTTTTAGTTCATGAGTATGAGAATCATACATTACCGATTTTAGAACTTAACCACTGTGTTCGCAAACTAGGTACGCTAACAGCAGCTCCGGACCTTGGCCTAGTCAAGACGTTCGCAAACTCGGTTCACGAACAACCGTTCCAGACCCAACTCAGGTAAACCCGTTCGCATACTAGTTACGCAAACCATAGTTCCAGACCTTCTTAGGTAAATCCGTTTGCATACTGGGCACGCAACAAGAGTTTCAGACCTGAATCATCACAATACAGTTCGCATATTGAATATGCATATCGTGTTGTATCCAGACATGGTAATTGTTCTAAACTCTTATTTCAATCACTGAAACATCCTTGGAAGACGACAATGGTAATTTTCACATACCATTAGCTTCAAGTAATTTTCAAGTGATCAAATGATCAATAAGAAACTTCCCGAGTTAACATCGAATGTCTGTCTCACAAAATCATATATGATGTTCAAGGTAATTTATACATGATCATCTTTTGACTTAATATTTAATTTCCAACAAATAAATTGTTTCCAACAAAACTCGTCAAGAATATGATGAACATAGTTAAAGCTAAAACCTTCCAACGCGTATTTCGAGAAATAGATAAGCGAGATAAACTCGGCTCGAAATATCAAATATTATAATGTAAAATTATATATAGGTATAAGATTTAGTCTTATTAGACGAAATAATATAATAAACTTCTGAGTGATAGATAAGTTTTAGTCTCCACATACCTTTTGTTGATGAAGTTCCTCCAAGCTCCTCAGTAGATCTTGTTCTTCAATTGGTGAACGCCGTGAAGTCTAAAGCTCAACTACACATTATATCCTAATCCGAGACATAGCTATAAGTAGACTAGAAATCAAGTATATAGTTTTGATCAACTTAACTTAGATATCTCTCCAAAAATAAAATAAATGAAAACTTTTTTATTGAACATGGGTAAGTGCTTGTAAATTCAAAGGAACATTTATCGCCATGGACTATCATTGTGCACGATTCCATAACCGGACCATAATATATTCTTCAGTGCAATTTCAAAGCACTCTTTTCACATGCTTACATGAATTTCTAATAAGAATTTCATCTTAAATGAGAAAGTGTTTGCTTAGTTTTCAAGCTAACCTAATCGTGAATTCAAAGATATCGGTAGCCTTGAAAATCTATAAATAGAGAGACTCTTGCAACATGATTTCTCAATCCGTTCCACTCTTAAGAAAAGTCGTCTATAACCTAGGTTCCTCATAGAACGGTATCCAAAGTTACGAATTTGAAGACTTCACTTAGGAATTCGTGAACCCGTCATATTATTTTTTTACCTGATAGTTCTTATATCTGTGTAACATACCTACTTTCCACATGACCCTGACTGATGATCATGTCGAAAATATGACATTATTTTGCTACTACAAGATACTCAACTAACTGAAAACTAGGAATGAATCACGGTTAGAGCATTTCTCGGCCGAACTCACAAGTGTTTTTATATCAAGATTGTTGTCAAATTTGGTTGATCAAAACTTTATCTTGATTTCTAGTCTCGGATTAGGATAGAAGTGTATAGTTGAGAATCAGACATCTACTGTTTGAAGGCGAAGATCAACCGAAGCTTTTGGAGAACTTCTTCAACAAAAGGTAAGTGAAGACTGAACTACCTATGAGACGATGTCGCATGACTAATTAGACTGTCGCAAGCATATCAAGAATTTTGATTCAAGTTTATCTTGGTAATTCGTTCTCGAAATGTATATGATTAAGCTTAATGAACATTTATTCATACTTGATGAATTTCGGTTAAGAGCAATTTATTGTTCATAATATAAATCGTGATTCAAGATTATCATTCGAAAACACCTGGAACAGTGATATGTGTCATTGATGCTATTTGGGAATGTTTCGAATTGATTTAGAGAGAAATATAGAACTAATGTAAATCTGGATACAGTACAATATGCATACCAGTTTCACATACTGGGAAAACTGTTATAGGTCTGGAGCCGCAGTATATGTACCCAATAAACGTACCGGCGTATTTATAGTTCGACAACGATTTTTGGTACACATACCTGGTATCCATACCATAAAAAGTATGTTGCTCGTGAACCAGGAATGGTACGCATACATAGTATGCATACCGTAAAGGAACTGTTGATTTTAAAACCTGAGTGCTATCCATACCCGGTGCAAACCGAAAAAGTTATGTGACTTTCTGAACTCGTTTTTGTCTTAAGAGTACACATACTCGGTACATGTACCATGACAAAAACATTCACGAACAAGGTAGAGTACACGTACTTGCACTGTCGAATATTTTCAGATGCACAAAAATTAAATCTGTGAGATAATTGATATTTGAATAAATCTCTAAAAACACTATATATACATGATTGATCAAAATATAACCTATGGTTGTGACTTAAGCTTAAAGTCTTAAGTGTTATATAAAAATGGTTAAGCTTATGGTTCAACCGGCTAGCTAGTTTAGGCTAACCGCCCATGAACAATGTCTTTTTACACGGTTCAGTTACGGTTTACCCTAACCAGAGTGTATATCTTGGTATGTTAGTTTAATTTAATGATTCATGTAACAGTGGATATTGTTTGCTTAGTTCCAAAGTTATCTTAGCTAAAACCTAAAGCAACCTATACTTTGAAAGTCTATATAAGGGAGAACCTCAAGCAACTTGGATTTTTGAATCCCTGACACTATTCTTTGTGTTTCCTATTGTAAACTAGAGTCGTCCTCTCTCTGAAACCCTTCTACGGTTTAGCGACTAAAAAGACTTCATCGAGGGATTCGTGAAGCCAGATCCAACTATCTTTATCTTAATAGTTCGAGTATCCTGATCTTGTTTTGATTGTTGAGCTGCTCACTCTGACAAGATAGATAGAAATCGCAAATTTCTCTTCGTCTTAGACTTTGTGATTCCACAGATTTAATACTTGTGAGGTGAATAAGAATCTAGGCTTCTCTTCGGGAGTCATAAGACCGGATTTTGAGGTTAGCTAGACTTTGTCTATTGCTATCGATTTCCAGTCACACCTTGATCTACGATCAAAAAGGAAATCACATATAAGCATATCTGTAGGAGGCAGATAATGAAATCAATTGCGCGGAGTCCTGCTGGGATTCAAGAGGCGTAAGGAGCGGGACTGTAACTACGTTGTTGTGATGGTTTAATTCGGTCTCAACTACATTCCAGTCCGAAGTTATTTGTAGTAGGCTAGAGTTAGTAGTGGCTTAACACAGTTTGGTGTTCAATCTGGACTATGTCCCGGGGTTTTTCTGCATTTGCGGCTTCCTCGTTAACAAAATTTCTGGTGTTTGTGTTATTTCTTTTCCGCATTATATTGTTTCTTTATAATTGAAATATCACAGGTGGTACGTAAATCAATTAAAGTAGATACAACCATCCTTGTTTGTTCGATACGACTTGATTGATTCTTGGATATTGATCTCTGGAATCGTCCAAGTACTCTCACATGGAAATCGGCTTCACGGACTAGTCTCTATAAACTTTCTGATTGAAAGAGATATAACTCTAAATATTATTCTTTGATTGAGATTCATTAAGTTGAACTCTCGAAATTGTATTTAAGTTTATCATACATATTGTCTAAGAAAAATGAGGAAAAAAATGTTTTCCAGGAATTGTGGAAATCTGACGAGAGGGCTTTTGTAATCACTTGATAGTTCTTTTCGGTTTCACTACGTTTAACCTTAGCTCCAACCTTTTTGTCCCAAACTGGGGTAGGCTGTTTAACCTTTTCTCTCCAAACCAAAAAAGAAAAAATAAGCAGGTAGTTGTTTTCATTAAGTTTACCTTTTCACTTCATATTAAAAAAAAAAATAAATGAAAAAACAAACAAACAAACTAGGATCAAAAGAATCCCCTTCTGATCATGCTGGGTGAGCCTAAATGTCTTCCCTAATTATATGCTACATGACACCACACTAAGTAAACAAATTAGGGCTGGAGCCCTTGCTCTTAAGAATTGGATTCATGGTTGATTTTGTGATGATTTGGTACCACCAATCGAAAATGTTAGGAGGTTTTCTTCTCCGTCACAGTTGGACGGTGCAGTTAGCATCAAACCCACTTCCATTTTTCACAGTATTTCGCAGCTGTGTAGATTAATTTGTGTTTAAATGGAACATGGAATTTAGGAGGGTTCGTGTAAAATTTTGTTGGAAGTAAATTTTCTGGTTGACAGTTATTCCGTATTTTACCGGAAAATTTACCGGTTGTGACAAATTCCCCGAAGAAAGCCTGTTCCGGAAACGCATTATCAAAAGCGGCTCAAGGTCTATAGGATAAAAATAACTGCAGAGTTCATTCCCTTTATACAGAGCACACACTTGCAAACAGAAATTACATGCGTGATACGCCAATCATTTCCTAATTTAGCGCAGCTTTATTAAAAACTTGACAAACTTTCGCAACACTGGTATTCATTCAGGGACTACTTTGCAGCTTGGCCATTCCAGGCACCATCGACATCATTATGGAAGCCAGTGCCAGTTGAGTCACCAGCACTAACAAAATCTGCAAATAAACATACCATAAATTCATCAGAAACAATAGCTACCTAGAAACCACCAAGAATGTGTAGCGAGCTATCATACTTACGCGGTGCAGCAGATATCATAATCAACATAAAGATGATAGCAGTGAACAAAACTCTCATAAACTTTTGATCCATGATTCTGATTTCTTTCTAACTTGATGATATTTTTGATTCAATGAGAGTGATATAAGGAGAACTCAGATTTCTTTCTATTTATAGAAAAACAATAACATTTATCTGACTTTGTAGTTAACACGTAATCTAGAACACAAAATTTGACAATGTCTACATGATAACATAAAATATGAGCTTAACATTAACCGAGTCAAACCTCGTTGGCTGAATTATTCTTTGTCGAGCCACGGGAAAATGAGCTGTCCATGTGTAAGCAGGAGGGCTGTGCTCAGATAGCGACCCAAAGCTAGATTCGCAGCGAACTCAGTACCTTGCAACAAAATAAAAAGAACACAAAATTGCGAAATCTATGATGGCATTGTCTACCCTTCATGAAAGATGATCTATATGGGTTGTGAAACATTTTGTAATTACATGAGAGTTCTTTAACCCCAAAATAAGGGCATTATCTAATCAATAGCTGCAAATCAAGCTGTATAACTATAAGCTATATACATGCTAAAAGCTAGAACAAGAAATACATGATGTAGAACACTATCTTGAATCCTAGTAGCACCACGCAAATGCATTAAGCCTTCATAAGCTAAAAGAAAAGCTAGGAATTCCCAAATACTCTCTCTTATCCTTGCAGCACCAGGCAAATGCATAACCCCTTCATAAACTAAAAGTAAGATTACACCTTTTAGAATACTGTTACAAGTCTCTCTTTTATCCTGTATTATCCTTGCAGCAGCAGGTATATGCGTTTTGACTTCAGTCAGCTCCACTGCTCCACCTTTAACAGACAAAACCTGATACAAGAAGATGTTCTCAAATACCCACTAACAACATGAACAAATAATTTCCGAAATAAAAAGGCAAGGGGATTTTTCAATGTCAAGTTAGTAAAATCGAAGGAATGATGTCTACCTTATCAACTAGACATCTACTAAGTTTGTCCATCCACGAAATCTGTGCAGAAAACCAAGATGAATATTGACATAGGTTCTCTTAATTTGCATTAAATTATACGCCTAAAAATCAAACACAATCTCCACTCCGTTAAATATTACAGAACATTTACTTGCCTTTTCATTCAAACCTGCCAGTGGAGAACCCTGACTAGTTCCTTCTGCATAAGGTGCACCATTGGGAATTGTTCTGCTAATTTGTGGACCATCAATCGAGTCAAGGCCATGCTTTTCAAAGCTCATGAATGAACCCAAAACTCCTAGGAACCCATCATGTCGCAAAAACATAGTCTTTTCTGCACCCTTGGACCTAGAAGATAAGTATGAAACTAGCATATGTATCAACCAAACGATATGATGAAGAAAATGAAAACAAAAAGGATTAAGAAATAAAGAGGTTTGGATGAGAGCTAGTTCCGGTAATAATGCTGAACTTGGATAAGCTTAATAACCAATTATGGTTTCGGGGTTAATCGAAATAAGTTTGTGTAAAGCAAATCAACTGAAAAATGAAAGATAGGCCACCATTAAGCTTTTACAGAGCAATAATAATTCATGAGTATACCTGAAATCGACTGCACTGGATATTGCATCCATAATACAAGGATGACCTCTTACAAAATATCCTCCAAAAAAAATCCGCTTCAGTCCAAATAGCTTCGCATTTAAGTAAGCGATCTATTACCATAAAAATAGTGTAAGTGCATAAGATACAGTAGTAAATTTCTTAGCATCAAAAAAATAAAACAACAGATGCAGTAGTAAAAATTGAAGTTCAAATCATGCTAATGTCACTATTTTGGATGTGTTGTTGTTCAAAACTTACATGTCCAATATTATACGAAATCATCCGCAAAAGTGATAGCGATATATCTTCATGGCGGTAGTCTTCAAGTTCCTTCTTTTCAGATACTACTTTCCCAAAGCTAGATGCAATAGTTGATGCGGATAGACCAATCTACATCAATTCAGAATAAATGGAGCATCTGATGAATTCAAAGTACAGACAACATCATATTTCCTCATAAAATGAAAGCATGACTTAAAATACGCACCTTTGAATAGTCCATACCCCCGTAGATGTCTCCTACAAGCAAGTCTATCACTTTATTGTCTCCCTGCTGACTCAACTCTAGCAATTCATGAAAGCTGGAAACCAGAAATTGACATGCCAAAGATGTTAATATATAAAAGAAAATTATCATATGCACTATACGATGTGCACAACTATAAAACAACCTGTATTTGCACCCTGTCATTAACATTCCCTGACCACAGTAAGTACCACCTCCAGCATGTGTCCCATCGACCCGCTGAAACGATCCATCTCCATCCACCTATATCCGTATGAAAACAAGCAACAAGAATCAGATTTATATAAAGCTACATATTTGGAACTAAAAGTATATACAGTGTCGGATAATGTTAGATATTACAATACCTTAATAATGCTAACACCAGAGCCGATGATTACAAGAAGATAAGGGAACATATCATTTTGGTCAATATGCACAAATGATTTCTTGCCGTCCATGTGTGTGAAAGCTTCGTGATGGATTGCCTACTCGTTGATAAGGAAGAATATCAGTACTGGGTGATTTCAAACACATACCCCCTTAAGTTCCATTAAATAGATGATTATAAATATCAGACATATGTTGACTTTTGTGAATACTAACAGCACATTTACTTGCCTTTTCATTCAAACCTGCGAGCAAGGAACCGTGATTAGTTCCTCTTACATAAGGTGCCCCATTTGGAATCATTCTGCAAATTGATGGGCCACCAATCAAGTCACCAAGTCCATGCTTTTCATAGCTCATAAATGCACCCAAAGCTCCTAAAAATCCGTCATGCCGCAAAAACAAAGCTTTTCTTCACCATTAGACCTATAAAAAAAGTATGAAACTAGTAAGCTTTTAACCAAATTTTATGACGCTGAAAATGAGAGCAAAGGATCAAGAGAGAAATAGATTTGGATGGAAAACTAATTACATAATAATAATGTACGAAAAGCAGTTTAGTTAGCATATTTATCAATTATGTTCGAGAGCAAATCATAATAAGTTTTAAAGGGCAAATTAACTGTGAAGCGGTAGATGCATTTACCTGAAATCAATTGCATATGATATTGTATCCATTATACAAGCATGGCCTCTAATGAAGTATCCTCCAAAAAAGATCCGCTTCAGTCCATATATCTTCGCATTCAAGTAAGCAATCTACTACCAAAAATAAAATAAAATAGGTGCATGAGAACTGTAAAAACCATAAAACTGAAGCTAATTCTTTTATTTACTTTGTTCAAACTGATGGATTGCCTACTCAATTACAAGTAAAAATCTTAGTACTGCTGAGTAAAACAAATTATATGATCTAAGTGAATCCTTCTGAGTGTACTGCTAAATCTCTAAAGAAACGCTGTGCAATCTCATTTTCCTGAGTTTCTATTGCCATGAGTACAGTATTGACAGCAATGGAGTTAACAACAAGCATGATTATCAAAAGAAAACTGGTCAAGACAAATATTATTTCGGGGCTTTACAGAGAAGCTAACTCCACGAGATTCAATGTCAAATAATGGAGTGTGAAATAAGGTGGCCGGATCTTACCTTAAGCAAAAAATTGGCTCCAGCCACCAGAGAATCCATTTCATCTTCCTTGTCAAGATTCACCCCAAGCCTCTCTTTGAAGAGGTTTGTGTACATGTATGCTCCGCCTCCTGTTGCCTACAAAAAACAACAACAATTAGTTAAGTAGATTTGCAAAACTCTTAAATTTAGAAAGAAGCCATCTGAAGCCAAATATACTAATAGTTCAAACTAAAGAATTTACCTTGATTACTGCGTTATTTTTGCTTGCATCCTCAGAGAAACTCCGCCAATAATTTCCTGTGCATATAAAAGTATCTGTTATTTGAATAACCATTGACAAGAAGAATAAACCGTGTATTTCATCTGAAAAACGGTAAGGGTGTCTAAGCATATATATATACCACCACCGTGAAGCTGATTGGAATCAATAAAATCTAGACACTCGTTAATCTTCCGGGTATCAAACTTCAAAATATGGAGACACCCCCCTTTAACAGGGTAGCTCCTATTGCTACCATTAGAAACTTCCAGTCCCTCTTTCAAAGATCTTTTTTGCTTATCATCCACCAAAGGATCTCCATGCCTCAGAAATAAACCATTTTGATCAGAGTTCCTGAAATTTGAACCAGACAATTATTTTGAGATTCATAAAATACCAACATATATATTGCATAACAACATTTTATAAACAACCTAACTATATCCAAACATATAGTAACAATGTTAGGTTAGGTAATTAGCGTACCCAAAAGTTCTAAGACCGAGCTTAAAAGGCGCTACAATCCCCTCTTTTGATATCTTTAAGAGCATTGTTCATACTAATACAAACACCATTAAAATCCTAGGACGATCTACTTCTTAGGTTCTTGGATTGAACCAACTTAAGAAATTGAAGAAAAAAGTAGAGCTTTTGACCTATGAAGGTGTCCCTCAGTCTAATATTTCCAAGTTCCTAACCAGGAAACCTACTGGATTTTTAGGAGACGCTGGTAAATTGAAAAAGATTGTGGAAAAGGTTAAAGGAATGGGTTTCGATCCTTTATGAACAACATTTAATGAAGCTATAGAGCAACTGGTATCAATGAGCGAAGCTACTTGGAAAAAGAAAGTGGACGCTTACAAGAGCTGGGGTTGGTCTGAGGATCAAATTCAAACAGCACTTAGGAAAGCTCCTCATTGTATTGATGGCTTCTGAGAAGAAGATTACGGCAATTATGGATTTCCTTGTGAATGAAATGGGTTATAATTCTTCCAGTATTGCTAAAACCCCAGTGATTTTCAATAGTAGCTTGAAGGAGAGGATTATCCCTAGGTGCTCTGTTATTAAAATTTTAATCTCAAAGGGTCTGATTGAGGAAAAAATTTCTCTGACTGTGCTTTCAGTAATGACAGATAAGTCATTTTCGAACAAATTTGTGAAATCGCATGAGCAAGAAGCTCCTGCGTTAATGAAGGTATTCCAAGGTCAGATGAGTTACCAAGAGCTACTTGTGAAATGAAGGATTCGAAGAGATGAATGCGCGTTACTGGTGTGCAGTCTTTCCCCTTTTTGTTTACTTGTTGCCTCTCTAACGTGTTAGCTGTATGCTTGTTTATGTTTGTTTATTACTTTGGAAATGAAAATTGTGTCACTTCTCATGTATGAACAACCTGGAGAAAATATGTCATGGAGTAGTAGGGTTTGCTTAATCGTCACTAAGTTAATGTAGAACAACTTTGTGCCCAATCTGCATTCTGGCTGTGTAACAGAAGGAAATACATTTGGGCATGGCATGCGTGGTTTGTCGATCGATTTTGGAAGTGTATGTAATGTATTAGACTGCCTCCCATGTGTAGGCAAGATCCAGGATAAGCCAGATAATCCAGTTAGTTGCTTGTATGAACACTTATGAGTTCTCGTTGGAAAGCTCTGTCAAAATTATTACACTGATAACGCCATTTAGTTGAGTAGTTAATAGACTGAAACTTACAATTCTGTTATTTTGTAGCTCTTTTTGATGGAAATGCCTAACACATTTAAGATCGATGACCTTGATCAGATTTTATGAATTGGAATGCCTTGGAAAAATCATTCTAGAAATTAGCTAAATCCAGGTTTGGTTTGTGTCAGTTAGTATCTTAATTTGGATGAGCTAAGTTGACTAATCGCGAAACAGGATGGTCTTTCGACAACTGACTCGGGTATATTCACTTAGCTATCTATAAATATGGCATTCCGTAAATATCTTTTTTAATGGGCTTCTTATAACTTTTTCTATACTGTTGTACGCCAGATTTATGTATATGTACATAAAGAATGTATATATTATCTTAGTTGTCTACTTTTATGGTATGTTTGAATTTCCTAGTTGATACTAAAGGATGTCTATTTTGAGATGGTGTGATTGATTAGGATGTTCATATAGTCTCTGTAGACTGCAACTAAGCTCTATATATGCTATGAAGAACCAAGATAACCTGACTAATCAAGTTAGTTCCGTGTACAAACACTAGTGACGTTTCCATCTGAATGATCGTATGTGTTTGTAACTTAACTGTCGTCAAAATGATGTCGAGCTTAGTAGATTAAAACTTCATGGTTGCTAACACAAATAGAAATAGTGACGAAAGAGGTGCTTTTGTTATGTTTTGGGGTGGACATTGTATTTAAACTAAAATTCTGTGGAAGTATAAGAACTTCGACAAAGTGTCCAAGTGTTGTTAATTCAAACTTGGTTTTTTGTTACTCAACTGCCGTTCTCAGCAGTGAGGTAGATTGCAGAAGTAATGCTATAAGGTCTTCCGTAAAAGCTTTTAGTGTTTCTGTCAATCGAAATGTTGACATTGAAATTTTAATCCTTAACGTTGCAGGTGAGTTGATTGGAATTAAAACAACTACAGTGAAACAAACAAGCAGTGTGTATGCAGAAGTTGTAAACTTTCTACTGGATAACACTGGACTCAAAAGCTGGGTGTTAAGAGGGTATAATTTGTAACCGACTGCAAGAGATTTGCAGTCGGTTACAATGGCTAATTAGCAATACTAGCGAAACATATAGTATAAAACTACATAAGAAAGCAAGTACGAAAAGAGAACACTCACCTCCAATATCCAAAGCCAAAAGAGGTATATCATCATGCTGATTAGGTAATAAAATTGCAGGATCTCTCCCTTGAGAATTGTCTTGAAAAATTGCGGCCCCACTAAGATTTAGTTGAGGTCGTGCGGGTACTTTATCATTATCCTCCAGTTCACCCTCATTCAAAATGCTGCTTTGAGGAACTGACGAAGCCATAAAGTCTTAAGCCTATCGTTAATCTTCCCAACTCCAACTATCTTTCAAGCTTATTTGCTGGTGTAATTGTCATGCACTGAAAGAAAAGAAAAAAAAAGAATTGGTACTCATGCATACATAAAGATTTGGATCAATACACAATCATATAAGACCACAGCTTATTCAAGTCGATTTCCTTGCTAAATTTTATTTAAGGGAAATTTAGTTCTGAGATTCTGTTGTTTTCTCGTCAGTGTCAATAGTATTTTGGGTAGAGCTTTCTCAGAAAATAAGTGTGCAGTTGGTAACTAGCTGCTTATAAACCAAGATACAGACATATAATGATTTCAGGGTATATGACAGTGGATTGGTAAAACCTACCGCCTTACTACAAGAATTGCATTAGGTGTTCACCATCCATATATATATCAGGAAGTTTTAATTTTTGGAGCCATACATATATCAGGCTAAAATCACGCTGGAGAGTTTTTAAAAGAATTTTTCACATTCAGTACTATCAATTTGCAGGTGATATAGAGATTACACATATTGAATTTATCACCTATAATCCCCAATGCAAAGGATAAATGGAAAATTCACAAGCAGTCATCCATGAATTTGTAAGAACTCATTCATACATACGGCTGTGGTGTAATTGCAGAGTCTATTTGGGTTGAAATTTTCAAAATCATCATCGTACATGAATTGGTACAATATATTTAGATAAAACCCACTACACTCGTGCAAGGAATTAACCTTCGGTTAATTTAGACACAGATATACTTTGCTAGAGTCAATACACAGATAAAATTTGCGTCTACACAGCTTCGGAGTAGTGCTTGAGGAGCTCTTAAAGGGACAAAAGGCAGTTTCTCAAATCAGACACGAAAAAGAGATGAGTTCACTATTATATCTCATAAAATCATTGAAAAAAAAAATCGGTTGTTTTGACATACTAGATACTTGAGTTTGTAATGAAGCCAACGAAGATGATGTTTTGATTGCTACTAGATGATGCAGAAATATGTTGGAAAGAAAAGGCCGAGCATCAAGGAAATGTCACTTAGTTTGGGTGGATTACATGAGAAGCTTTCAAGAGATTCTTTGCAGTGAAGAGTTATTGTCAATGGCATTCTATCAAACAGTTTAAGTACATATAGATATATCTACTTAACAACGAAGAGTAGATTGAAAAAAACATATACCTTTAAGTTGCAGCTAGAGATAGAACTTGCAGTGGTTATGAATCATATATAAGTCTGAGAATTCCCCTCCTCTTAAGAATCCTAGTATGATTAGGATATCACATGATCATCTTCAAGAAGTCTCCTAGTAACCTGAAAACGTTCCTACTCTCCATTCATCTCGAACCAGTTCCAGATGATCAGGAATTTAACAATGATCTTACTGGTCTGTCTTGCCTCGGTCATGTAAAGAGGAGTCATTAATTTCGCCTCGTTGGTTGGCGTTAGGCGAAAGTTACAATAAAGAATTGTGGGGGTGTTAGACGGTGATATTACTATTTAACCCCTCCGTAGAGAAATACTTCAACTGTACCAAAAACTACTCGAAAATATCGTATTGCCTCTCTGGTCTCTGTTATTATCGTCTAATAACGAAAGGTAAGAGCTTTCTTGCTCTCTGTGTTATTATTTTGAACACATGATTTTAGACACAAACCCGTATATGCAGATTTATGTATGGTTTGGTTAATCAATTTGGTTGTTTCACATTTAGATGCAGATTGACCTTAACATTCAAGCGTGTGGTAATCACAATTCTGTTCGAGTTTTTCGCTAGATTGTTAATTCACATTTATGTATGAACAGTTGCTCAACAAATGACCTAAAACAGCTGAGATTTGATTTGATTTTTGATTTTTTTTTCTAATGGAGGAAATTAGGGTATTATCTCCAACAACAACAACAACATTTTTCACTATCTAGTTCTTTTTGTTTTACTTAATCGGGCAGGGAATGAATCAGGTGGTGCATGAATTGGCTTATAAGGCTATTTCATGCTCATCCTGTATCACGCGCTTTTCTACCCAGCCCTGATGTAACTACTAGGTCTTTAAGCTCTAACTAAATTTATCGGGAAAACAGAAAAGAAAAAGGAAATTGCTTGCTTGCTTGTGTCAATGTAATGTTTTGATTTGATTTGAGTGCATTATGTTTTATTTTCTTGTGAATCTGATGTTTTCCATTGTTATACGGTGCAGCTATTTTACTTTGGGAAAGACTGAGTGTTGATACAGTCTTGGTTTGCACGTCATGGCTAGATCATTATCTAATATGCTCTTCAAGGGGATGTCAAGTCTACCAGCTACTAATTCTCTGAAAACAATGGTAAGGTCCTGGAGTTTGACTGGCTGTATTGTTTCTTTCTTTCTTTCTTTCTTTCTTATCGTAATCTCTAGATGAAAACATCGACTCAAGAATAGTTGAGGTTATTTAGTATTTAACAGAAACTGAAGGTTGACGTCGAATTGGTATAATGCCAATATGCCAATATGACCTATCTATGTTATTCCAAGAAAGTTTGTTGAGTGTAAAAGTTTTGTTCGCTTTTATGTTGACATTGCCATAATCGTGTTTTCATTCTTGGCTAAATATGTGGTTGTAGGTCTCAGGATCTTTTTGTCGTAAAGGTATGCAATACTCCACAACTGTGCCTAATGACGACCCTGACACGCATGATGATTTCAAACCCACCAACAAGGCTGCAAGTTCCGGCATTTCTTTAAAGGATATTGTTGAGCAGGTACTTGATATTATCATCAAAATCTTCTTCCTTAATGAGCTGTTAAATCTACTTGTCCCTTAGCTGTAAACAAGAACTTGTTATGAAATTCTTCACTCATTGAGGTGTGGTTATGAATATAATCAATAGGATATCAAGGAAAACCCTGTTATGATTTACATGAAAGGAGTTCCTGAGCAACCTCGGTGCGGATTCAGCTCCCTGGCTGTTAGAGTGCTGAATGAATATAGTAAGTATAAGCTTGTTCACTTTACATACAAAATAGTTGAGTTACATACACTGGATTTGTATCATATAACTCTTTAGGGCATATCTAGAGACATCCCTCAGCCACATAAGGAGTCTAATGCTAGTTATAGAACTTCGCAGTCAATGTAATAATTTGGTGTTGTTGCTATGGGGGTTTTCTGCAGATGTTAACGTGGGTGCCAGGAACATATTGGAAGACCAGGAGCTGAAGAATGCTGTAAAAACTTTCAGGTAAAGAATTTCATGTTTGTCCGTCAGAATTAAGCATCACTAGTTACTGTGGATGGTATAGTTCAGAACTTTGAAATATTGCGGTGGAATGCACGTCTAATGCTAAGAATTTTTGGTGTGTAGCCATTGGCCTACATTTCCTCAAATTTTCATTAAAGGTGAATTCGTGGGAGGGTCAGACATCATCCTCAATATGCACCAGGTAAAATTCTATGGCGCATGTCTTAGTCTTTTTTTTTTGTTGTTGAAATTTGGATGTTCTAACTCTTTTAAGCTGCCCTTGAATGTTCTAATTCTTGTAAGGTGTCTTTGACAGAGTGGAGAACTAAAAGACAAACTCAAGGATCTTACTGCAGAAGACGACACGCAGGAAAAATGAAGATGAGCGGAACACTTGAACTTATATTTTTAGATGGTATAAGTTTTTTCATGTCCATTAGAACAAGAGAATCCCTTTTGTCCTTGTTTTGTAACAAACAAAATGCAGGTGTGACAGAATTTGGTCAATCTGTTTGTCCGGTGATAGCAATAAAGCACTGGAATTCGTTCTTTAGAACCCTGGCTGTAAATTAGCAATTGATTATAAACATGATAAAACTATGGCATTTTCGTGGTTCATCTTAGTGGATAAGCTCTCATTGCTGAAAAACTTATCCCTTTCAAAACATTAAGAGCCTGTTTGGTTGGTTCTAAATTCATTTTAATTGGTTGGTTATAAATTCATCTTAGTGTGTCAATGCTTCAATGCACTGATCTTTCTTCAGCATATTCTCTCTTTCCTTCTTGCTAAGCCAATCTCTCTTTTTAATTTTACTCTTAATATCTAGAGAACATGCAGACGTAATCTTAAGTTGATCTTTCTGATCTAGCATCTTACCAACAAAAGATGTTGAATCCAGACTCATGGTTCGGACAAGGAATGACCAAAGAAGGAGAATGACCTTTTTATAATTTTCATACTTCCGAAAATATAATATTCCTATAAATACGAATATCTCAAATATTTTCAAATACTAGATTTTATTCTCATAATCTACACATAAGTGCCTTGATTTTTCTTCTTCATCACTCAAAATTCGGCACACATGGTGAGGAAAGAATTCTAATACCGATTAGGTGGTATCTTCTCTCATTACAGAATTTTGAACAACCGGAGTGTCCTTGATCTAGTATCGTATGAGAAATTCTCCTCTTGTTACCTCGAACTAGCAAAGTATCTTGAGATTGACTTGGGTTGCCTATGCAACTTTTAGCAATTCTGTTTTTGAGACAGTTTTTGCATCTTGTCTTATTTTTCCCTTTACCATTAGATGATTTAATAACATCGGAAGACATGTCCATTTTTAAAATGGGTAATCACTAATGGAGGAGGAAGAAATAAGATTGACAACTAATGCAATATATGTTTCCTCTTATTCAGAATCATATGAATCAGAGCTCTCATCTAGAGTTACATCCAGAGCCTTGCTTCTAGTATATTTCTTAAGATTGAGAAAGTTTTTAGAAATATGACCAAACCCTTTACACTTAAAGCACTGCGGCTGATATTCATCATCTTCTTCATGATCCTTTTTATAGGAACTCGATCATGCGGGCGAGAAGATCGATGAGTATCTTTTATAAATCTATTATGTCGTTTATTTAAAATATCTCGCAACTGTACAATAATCAATGGTAATGATTGTTCAATTTCATCATCAGAATTTTTTGCAATCTGTTCATCTGAATCATCCATCTGTTTATTCCTCTCCGTTGGAGCTTTCGGAATTTTTGCAGCTTTAAAAGCGATTCCTTTACTTTGAATAGACTGTGATTCATGATCAAAGATCTTTAACTTTCCAACGAGTGTGCTTCGTGAGAGAGTTGAGAGATCATTTGCTTCTATGATTGCATGCTTCTTAGAATCATATCTAGGTGGCAACGATCTGAGAATTTTGCACACTATATCTTTTTCAGAGATAGTCTTTCCAAGAGAGAAAGAAGCATTTATTATCTCAGAGAGTTTAAGATGAAACTCTTCAAAAGTGTCGTTGTCATCCATTCGAAGGTTTTCTCAATCGGACGTAAGAGTTTGAAGTCTAGCTTCTTTCTCTGAAGTGTTTTCTTCGAATACGATTTGAAGATTATCCCAAGCTTCTTTCGAAGTTTGACATGTTGATACATGATGTTGTAGATCACGACTTACAACATGTATTATAGCATTCAAACCATCTGAATTCTACTTTGCAAGAGCCTTTTATTCGTTCGAAAAATCTACTAAGTGTTTAAACTCAGTTTCCGAATTTTCTATCTTTGGACGAATATAACCATCGACGACTAATAGCCATGTATTAAAGTCTCGTGATTGAAGAAAAGATCACATAGCAGATTTCCACCATAGATAATTTGTTCCGTCAAATCTTAGCGGTACGTCAATTGAAGTCGATTCATGAGAACTCGAGTTCATTCTTATAGGTTGGATCGCACAAAACACTGATTGTTAGATCTTTTCGTGTTTGCCTGCTCTGATACCAATTGAAAAGACGAGGGTACCCAAATGTACCTCAATATAAAACTTTTCCACCTATAAGTCCTTTCTCCGAAAGTGATTGTCTATGGACTGAGTCGAGACAATACAACTAATCGGTTCACACTTCGTTTGATCGTCTATGGATACGAGATTGAGACAATACAACAACAAAGTATGTTTACTTGATAAGAGGTTCGGACTTAACCAAACACAATAAGATTACTATCAAGTAAATAGGAACTAACGTTTGTGTAATTTACTTTAAATTATAATAACAACAATTATAATTGTGGAAAATAAAAGTAAATGACACAACAAGATTTTGTTAACGAGGAAACCGCAAATGCAGAGAAATCTCGGGACCTTGTCCAGAATTAAATACTCTCAGGATTAAGCCGCTATACAAAATCAAACCAACTTCGTATAGTTGAGACCAAGCAACTAAACCTATAGTTCACCTAGTTCCGTCTGTATTCCCATGCCTCCAACTTGTAATAAGTCACGTACTTGGAACAATTCCTTTGGCTCATATTCCAAACAGTAAAGGAATAACAAATCCGTTTGGTATCAACTCTTTTCAACCAAGCGATATGAGTTCGACACAAGGCTCTTCCATTTTTCCCAATAAACTCCTTTGCAAGGTCCTTAGATCTATCTAATAACAACTACCAAAGTAATTGTCAAGATTTTGCAATCAATACTTTGAATCACAAAGAATTGTATTGATGCCGATCTATTCAACTAGTCCATCCAATCTACCATAAGGATAAACCGATTATAGTTGGATCCTCTTTAATCGAAACAAGTATTGTGCACACCAAAGATTATGAACCCAAATCAGAAATCTTCTTCGTCTTCAAATCTTCTTAGATCTTCAATAAACGCCTGCACACAATCAACTTGAATCTCTTGTGATCAATCATGCACAGAACGGAGTCTGTTAACAGTAGATTATCACAAGACGTGTTTAGATCTACAAACAGTCTAAAGATCCCCGTCGAAACTTCGATCTAGTTTGAGTGAATCTTATATCAGAAGAAAAGATTCTCAAACATAAACAAACTAGGTGCAATCAAAGTTCAACAACCGTTAGTCAATCAAATCAATCGAAAACTAATAATAAACTGCAATTATCTAGTTTCCCACCAACGGTACTAATAGAGCTTCTCAATCCCAAAGAACTCTTTAAATCGAGCGGCCGTAAGAGATTTCGCCTAATAGGTTATTTTCCTCTTCAAATAGGCGGCTCCACCAGTAACAACATAACTAGGTAGTTTTGCTGGCTCTGAGAATTAGTTTGCTCGAAATGAAGACTTTGATATTTATAGACCAAGGAAGTTTGAACACTAAGGAATTTCCAAAACCGAAAATATTCTCAAGATATGCAATATATTTCCATATTCGGTTTCCATAATTCCTGGAAATGCTTTGTCCAAATATTGACCGAGAATCTCTTAGAAAATCTCCAACTAGTAAATACACATTACTAATTTTCATTTTCCAAAAATAAAATTAAAAACCTTAATTAAAAGATCTCAACTTATTTTCGATCTGGGATTTTTTTCCTTTAGCTATTAAGGAATATCTTTGAACAATTAAAGATAAGCGTTACTGCACATGTACAAAGTATGCCGACATCTTAACTTAGTAAATCATTTTTCATATTGACTATCTTGGAATCGATTTTCCACACTTCCAAACAAGTTTAGAATTGGTTCATTAGACTTCCAAGAACTATGTGATTGATCAAGAACACTCAATCACCAAACATGGGTTTCATGGTTCTACCAAAACAAGTTTCGGTTCTACCTCCATGTGTGTACTGGATTTAGTCACACTAGCTTTCCAAAAATTCGGTTGACATCGGTTCCCACATATATATGGTATCTAACTTTTATTTGTTGCATATGTCCATAGGATCGGTTCCCAATATCTAGAAACGTGTTGCACATGTTCATAGGATCGGTTCCCAATATCTAGAAACGTGTTGCACCTCTTACGAGGATCGATTCCCTCTTGTGATCGGTTGCACCTCTTACTAGGATCGGTTCCCCTTTGCCTAGAGTCGGTCATACCAATTACAATAAATAGATCATACCATCTCAGGTGATTATTTAAGATCGGTTGCACTAATAAAAGTCATACCAATACAAAAGTCAGGCCTTGTGAATAGTTTTACCAAGAACATAAATAAGTCATGAGCGGTTATACTAATCACACATATTAGTAGTTCAAAAGATATGCAATAAATAATAGTACCAATAAGCATAGCAATTTCCCTTTCGATTCACGAAACAAGTTCATGAATTTACTTCCTTTAGAAGAATGTAAAACATTGTTTCCTAGGATGAAATCTTCACCTCATACCCATACATAATCACAATAGCAATCAAACGATTATGTCGATGTCTTACATACGAAGTTCAAAACATAAGCGTTATACTTCGTATTGTATTCCTTAATACTACGTCTAACTAGAGTGTCATCATTTATGCTTCGCAGTTATGTTTTCAATATGCACGACTTGAAAGATACGTTAGGGAATGAAACAGTTCAAGTCAAACATCACTAATCTCAAGCGGAAGGATGATGTCGTCGTTGTAGCTCCTTACTTCTTCACTTCTTCAAGTCTTCACGTAATACTTGTAATGTCTCATATCTTAATACTTTCAAGCTAACCTATACGAAGTTGATTCTAGTACATAATCAAGCAACTCTTTAAATGAGTTTTGGTTCACTAAAATATGACAACCAAACTTGACATACCAACGCTTGGTGGGTTCAACCGAGCTATGCTCTAACAGTGATCCTAAGAATTATTAATCAAATTTATACATGAGGCATTCTTCAACCAAGTATCATAGAATTTAAAAGGATACGAAGAATTAGAAAAACCATTATCAAGAAGCAAACAAATAGAATTACGATGAGATCCTAAAGCTACATGATTTGTGAGAGACGCATTGGGAAATTGAAGAATCCATTCAGAATTATGAAAAACGTTATCTAATGTCTCTTGGATATATGTGATTATTCCAAGTGAAAATATTGTTTTTAAATCATATATCCTCTAATTCATACCTTTATATGATTCTAGCATAAGCACTAACCTCTCTACTGTCGAAGGGCGACCCACGTTGCTTTTCAGACTGATTAAACACCACATTAAAATCCAAGACATACCATTTTTATTGAACATAAAAGCGATTTTTTCTACAAATTTTCAAGCTACAGGCTTTTCAGCCGAATACGGACTTCCGTAGAAACAAGTTAACAAGGAAAATTAGATTTGGTAATCACATTTATCATGTTGATATTAGAATGCACAATTCCGAATTGAAATCCATCTAACCATGCAATGGACATATACCACCCTTTGTACCAGCTACTCCCACCGCATCAACCAAATAAAGATTAGGGAAACTAACTAAATATCTTCTTACCAAAGTCTGTTGAGATTTAGTTTTGGAAATAAACAAGACACCGAGCTTCTCAAAATTTATCAAATACTTCAGATGATTCCTAGTTGATTTAGGCCCACAACCTTGAGCATTCCATGAAATAATTTTCATGATGCAGATAAAACCAAAAACCAAAGCAACTGAAAATTAAAATCAACTGACTCTAACTTTTAACTCTCTATTATCATAGAATATATCCCGCGCTAGAATATTCCCTTCTCTTTCTTCCTTCTCTTTCCCTTTTCGATCCAAAAAATACAAACCAAAACCCTAACCTTTCGAGTGTTGTTCTGCTCAGATCGACTCCATTGTAGCAGATCAATCAACACCCTAAGCTGGTTTTCAATTTATTTCTCATGCCTCTGATTTTCAACAATTGTTTCAATTAGATTTAGGTTTGTTTTTGGGTTTTTCCGGAAATTGTTTCTTTGATTTTTCAAATAGTTTTTGTGTTTGATTTTTCACTGATTTTGCGTGGGTATGTTTCTTCATCTGACGAAGAGAAGAGTTTCAGATATATAATGCTTTTCAGGGACGATCTCCATCAAAACTGAAGAGTCAGTTCCACCTCTGGCGTCAATACTCGAAGAACATCGGCGTCAATACCAACTGTTGTAGTTTGTAACTTATTTTTCCTAGGTTATTGTTTCGCTAATTTGAGTCATGATCATGTATTGAGAAAGGGATTCTCTGAATATGCAAATGGGGTTGTAATTATAACTTTTCTGTTATAGTTGTTTCTCAATCAATTTGGTTTGCGTTCCGATCCATGCCTTTCGGAAAATCTAAATCTGTTTTTTAGTTTTAGTATTTCTAGTTTGGTTGAAGATTTGGTGGCTTTCTTCAGCATCAAGATCATCTTCAAATCCTTTTCTTCTTCATCAACTTCTTATACAGTGGCAAATGCAACAATCGGTTCCAAGACCAATTTTTCGATGATAATTCAGACGGACACTAGACACTTCAGACCGATGTTGTTTACCCGTGTTACCGAAGTTACTCTGCTCTTCATTACCTGTGTTACCTATGTTACTTAGTTATTGACTTAAACTCTGATAATGGCTGGATCATTCATCGATCTTTTGTTGAACACATATTTGTTACTAGGTCTGGCTCAGTTTCTAAACCAAAAATGGCCATTTAACAAGTTACCTTGATTCTATTGTATGGGACAGTTTGAATTCTGCTGAGGAAACTCACTTATAACTTTTTAACTAGCTTTGATGCTAGTAAGATTGATGAATCATTAATTCCGAGTAAGTCCTGTAACCTATCCCGTTTTGAGTATCATCTTTAATGTAATTCAGGGTTTTTTGAGAAAAAAAACTCTCTAATATTCTCAATAATTAATCTTTTATTTTATAACTCTCTATTATTTGCAATTAAAACCAAGGTTCGAAAAAGAACTCTCTATTATTTTATAACTCTCTATTATTTGAATCATTAAATCAAGGCCATCCCTATCTGGGTAATTTATATAATTCCTAATTTATCCCTCACTAATCATATTTAGTGGTTAAATATAATTAGTTAAGTTAATAAATTTGTTTGATAATCATTAGAATAAATCATTATCATTGAATTTGTTGATGTAACAATATTAAATCAAGATACTTATGATCATGAGGGTTTAGGTGAAGAACCAATCCATGAAAGTAAACAAGCTGAACATACAAGTGCTCCAACAACATTGAAATTTGATTTTTTTCATTGAATTCGGCATTGTTAAGCCTGAAAAACTCAGTGCCGACATGGTATTCATACTTTTACCATGCCGGGAGAGACCAAATCGGCGTAGTATTCATACTTTCACCATGCCGATACACAATATCCCCCGATTTTGAAATTATAAACACACTGCCGGCACAAAAAATTTCATTATCGAGCATGCCGTTAGTGGTGCAGGCATGGTATATTTCTTAAATTGCCATGTCGACACATGATGCAAATTTTCCAGAAACTTGACCTTTTTAACTTGGCTATCGACATTGATAGATTTCTATCGAGCAATGCCGGAAAATGATAATTTCGGCATGGTATTCATACCAAAAACAATGTCGGCATAGTAAAACGACATGGTGATCATCCTAAAACTATGCCGATACTCAAAAGAGACATTGTATTCATCATGAACACAATTCCGGTATTAACTGAAACTGAAAATTTTCAGTTACGATTTTTGGTTCTAACCTAAAATAATTCTTTTAAAATAATCGATGATTAGGTTTCTTTCAAGAAGGCATATTTATATAATAAATTAATGCCCGTTTTTTTTTTTGAAACAATGATGAAATCGTGTTGAAACTGATGATCGAAAAAATAAAAATCAAAGAGAGGGAACCGGCAGAGATGGAGAAGAAAAGAGAAGGAGAAGAAAAGAAGAAAAGAAGTTAAAATGCTAAAGGGTGTTTTAGTATTTTTGTACCCAAAAATCACCCCTTAGCAGAAACTATTGGATGGAGATATTAATCATATCCCTCAATTAGTTTATATATCCCCAATTGTGCGTTTTTGAAAAACGTCCATTAGTTCCAAGAAAACGTCCGTTAAAACGGTCACGCCTATGTAGCGTTTCCGTGAGGGTCACCGATACCCGTTTCCATATATCACTGATAAATAGAAAATAACAGCGTTAGTTAGACCTATTATCACCGTTTTCACGCATGTTATTACAATTATTCTAAAATTGAATTTTAGGTTTTTCCTTCTAAATATATTTTACTTCGAATTTTATAGACCATTTTCCCCGTTTTCACGCCAGTTATAACCGTTTTTTTAAGAAAAAGAATATAAAAATATTTTTCTTACGATCTTTTAAAAAATTACAATTATAATAAATAAATAAAAATAATTATAATTTTAAAAAAGCGAAGCAAGGGAAGGTCCTATGTAATGCAGTTTCAAAAAAGCAGAATAAGTACCTTGACAAGTGTAGTACTCATGGTTATGGTTTCGGTACTCTAGCTTTCACGATGTCGAGGGAGTTAGGAGATGAGATCATGGATTTCTTGAAGAGAGTGTAGAATTTTGTAAATAGTCATGATGTAAATACTAAAATTGGTGATTCTCTTTTTCATAGATTAAGAATAGCTATTCAAAGGGGTGTTGGTGCCCAATTAGTTGCTAGGTTGCCGACTAGTCATTTGTAAAAGTGAAAAATAATGTATTACAAAAAAAAATTTAAAATAAAAGAATAAAATAACAATATATAAAAAAACATTGTGACACCTTCATTAGACCTTTTATAACTATTTTCACGCATGTTTTAAGGGATATAAACAGATGTACCCCTGTTTTTATACCCGACTTAATAATGTACCCCCGTTTTTTCCCATTTACAAATATAAGCCTGTTGGATGATTTCCATCCAAAACTGTTAAAAAAGTCAATTTCTCGGTCAAATAGTCAATTTATCTTTGACCGAGAAGAGAAATTGATGCTACGTATTTGTTTTTTGGTGCCACATGTTAGTTTATCATTAGTACGACGTGTCACAGATCTCGGACACACATCTAGGTCAAGGAGATCTCGTTGAAAATCAAGGGTTCAGATTGACTAGGTAGCTTTGTTTTCTCCGCCACCACGTGTAGTCTCTTTTTTTCCTCCGCCAACACGTGTGGGATTTCTGGACTCTTGATCTGAACATGTGGGATAATGTTCCATACATCTTAAGATCATCAGATATCTATGAAAATAGACGATGTGCGATGAAAAAATACCAAGACGGGGAAAAGAAGAAGGAAGCATCATTCCCTGTATCTATCTTCTTCCCCTTTTTTCCTCTCTCTTTTCTCTCTGTTTCTTAGAACTTTGCTTTTCTCTGTATCATCAAAGGGTTACAATTTGTAAACATAAGTAAAAATGGTGAAGTTAAGACGTGGAAAGAAGAAGGAGAAGAAGAAACCAGAAAAAGAAGAAAGGTTAGTGAAAAGGGTTATTTCCTCTCTCTTTTCTCTCTGT
Source organism: Papaver somniferum (assembly GCF_003573695.1). Classification (NCBI taxonomy): domain Eukaryota; kingdom Viridiplantae; phylum Streptophyta; class Magnoliopsida; order Ranunculales; family Papaveraceae; genus Papaver; species Papaver somniferum. The sequence goes on along the minus strand of NC_039360.1, from coordinate 15,410,594 downwards.
TAATCTGACTTCATGAGTTCTCTGGTTTATTTGCTCTTAGGGTTTTCGTCTATTTCATGATATAGGGTTTTCGTCTCTTCCATCAAAAGGGTTTTCTGTGTGTTTGATTGATTAAAATTTTTTCTAGGGTTTTTTTTTTCGATTTTGGGTTAATTTCTAAGGTTTTGATGATATTCGATTCTAGGGTTTTCTGTTTAAGTTTGTAACAGTAAATGTATGGATTTAGGGTCTGTAATAGTTCGATTATTGGGTTAATTTCTAGGGTGCAGTTTCTATGGTTTTATTTATAGTTGGGTTATATTCGATTATTGGGTAATATTTATATGTTTAGATGATGAAATTGATTTAGAGTTGTAGGTTTATTACAATTATTTGAGTATTGATTTAATTTGAAATTGCAGATATGTTTAATTTGAAGTACTGAAATTGTATATGTTTAATAACAGTAATGAAATCAACTATCCATCATTCTTTGTATTTGGAGATTCTTTGGTTGATGCTGGAAACTGTTAGAGCATAGCTCGGTCGACCTTGCATGCGTTGCTATATCAAGCATGTTTGTCAATTTTAGTGATCAAAACTATGAGTCTTGATTTCTAGTCTATTATAGCTAAGTCTCGGACTAGGATAGAAAAGTGTAGTTGAGCTCAAGGACTTCATGGCGATTCATCATACAACGACGAAGATCTACTCAAGGAACCGTGGAACTTCATCAACAAAAAGGTATGTGGAGACTTGAACTTATCTATCACTCAAAAGTCTATCTATTCTATCTCTTACTTATTATGAGACGAAAAGTCGTATGCTATATAAACTGGATCATACACATTTGATATTTCGAGCTGAGTATTCACTACTTATCTTTTTCTCGAAATCGTGTGTTGGTAAAGCGTTTCGCTTTGATCAAGTTTATATTCACCTAGGGACGAAAGTCATGAAAAGTTTCAATTACTTTGAGAATTTCTCTGACGTGAAATGGTCTGTGAATAACGGCTATATAACGTCCTCTGAGAATGTCTAAATGATTGGAATGAGAGTTTAGATTACATAACCATGTATTCCTTAATCCGAAGTTTTCGAACTTTGTGGATTGAGAGAACCGGAGGAATTGGCTTTGCCAAGTCCGCGAACTCAGTTTGCGAACTCAGTCCGCGAACTGACGGAAGTTCTCTTACCGAGAATTTCTACTGGGATTTTCCAAAAACTCGTTTGCGTGTTTAGTCCGCGAACTGGCGGAAGTCTCTTTGCTGAGATTTTCTGCTGAGTTTGGAAAACTCTGCTGGTTGCCTTAAGTCCGCGAACTTGTTTGTGAGCTTAAGTGGTTATGATATAAAGATGTGCTCTGAACATGAAACTTAATTTACTAAGGAATGATTTATGCAAACCGTGGCTAAAAAGTTCTTGAGCCGATTCATCGAATCATCTTTGTTTCAATTGTGTCTTGTGTAGTTACATAAGATCTCATAGCAATTGAACAACTCTCTAACTAGTTCATTTGAGTCAATTGAACTATTTATGGTGAAGAAGAACTAGATTAATATTAAATGCTCATATGGTTAACATTTTGGCTTACTATGTTGAACCAACATACACGTACACGTTTTGGCATGGTTTTCACAAACCCAGTAAACGTCTACCCAAGTGTATGTGACAAGCTAATTTTTCGATCTAACAGTTGAGAAATATTAGCTTGAATCTAAATCAAGTTTTCATCTAACGGTGAATATGGATTGCTTTGTAACTAAGGCAAAACCCTGATTTGAAGGCTATATAAAGGAGACATCTAACATTGTGTAAAACTAATCCCCACACGTCTGTGTGATACTAGTGCGCTCGCTAGAGTCGATTCTCCTTTAACCTTTGATTTTCTTCTCTAAAACCCGGTTAACGACTTAAAGACTTCATTGGGATTGTGAAGCCAGACCGATACTACTTTATCGTAGTTGTGTGATCTGATCTTGCATCTTCTATCGTACGAGTACAATCTTTGATTGGCTTGAGATCGTGAGAGTTCTCCGATAGGCAAGATAAAGAAGTCACAAACATCTTCGTCTCACTATTTTTGATTCCTCGACAAACCGCTTGTGTAGTCAAGAAGGATTGTTGAGAGGTGATTGATTAATCTAGGCTGTTCTTTGGGAATATAAGACCGGATTATCAATTGCTTCCTGTTCACCTTGATTTTATATCTTAAGACGGAACAAAACCTAAGGTTTTTCTGAGGGAGACAGATTTATCTTTTGATAGACTTTTCTGTGTGAGACAGATTTGTTTATTATCAAGTCTGCAATTTTGGGTTGCAGCAACTCTTAGTTGTGGGTGAGATCAGCTAAGGGAATCAAGTGCGCAGTGTCCTGCTGGGATCAAAGGCGTAGGAGTACAACTGTACCTATAATTAGTGGGAGACTGATTGGGGTTCAACTATAGTCCAGTCCGAAGTTAGCTTGTAGTAGGCTAATGTCTGTAGCGGTTTAATACAGTGTGTATTCAATCTGGACTAGGTCCCAGGGTTTTTCTGCATTTGCGGTTTCCTCGTTAACAAAATTTCTGGTGTCCGTGTTATTTCATTTTCCGCATTATATTGTTTATCTTTATAATTGAAATAATACAGGTTGTGCGTTAAAGATCATCAATTGGAAATCCGACCTTTGGTTGTTGATTGATCCTTGGACATTGGTCTTTGGTACCGTCCAAGTTATATCTCTTTGATAAAGAATCGCAAATTTCCATTTGCTTGAGTAAAGATCAAATCGAGAGATTGAGATACAAACTATTTGATATATCTTTTTATTGATTGAGTCTAACTGTCTGGTTGATTCTCATAAAAAGTATATTGGAGTTTGTCCATACAGATTGCTAAGCGAAATATTGGGTGGTGTTGTTAGACCCCCGCTTTTTCGGAAACAATAACAGACTGAATATTTTTGAAATTAAACTGCATTGATATACCTTGAGTTCTTGAGGTTCACTGATTAAGTTTTTGCTTTCTAGGTGATGTGTTTGAACTAATACTATTTCTGTTCATTTGGTGTAGAAATGAAGTTGAAGACAAGTATGCTAAGAGAGACATAAAGGTGAATCTTATGAATACTGTGATGAGTTTTGAATTCAAAGGGTTGGCTAGCGCAGATATGGGTCTTGTTCAATTGAAGGAAAAGATCAAGCCTCTACTTATATTGTAGCCTAATGAGGAAGTGGATTTAGTATGGTATAGTGACCCCTGTTTACCAGATTCATTGCTTAATGAAGAAGAATTTTGGAGGTTTGGGGATAATGCAGAAGTACATGACAAATTGGACTACGCTGCATATGCAAATTGTCATTCCCATGAGTATTCTGAAGGGTTAACAGAGATAGCTCTTCCACATAAGTATTTGACACCAACAAAGTTGAATTCAACACCAAAGAAACCAGTGAGCAAAACCATGCAAGCTCCTACAAGAATTAGTCCTAGACTATCTAAGAAGAAGAACCAAAGTCAGTCATCAAGAAAGAAGTTATTCATTGACTTAGAAGAATAAGAAGTATATGTTCCTCAATTTACACAACAAACACAGTCTAGTGTGGCTGAGAACATACCTAAAGCACAGTTTATACCTGAAGCAGAGTTTGAGCATTTTAATCCTGATTTTTGGATTGAAGAAACACAAGCAGCAAGTGTTGTGGAGGATGATCAGTATGTTGTACAACTTCCTAATAAAGAACCTGATGAGTGTCATCCTGAGCAGGATTTAGAGAACTTCAACTCTAGGTATTATAGTGAAGAGAAACATGATAATGAATACAAGGATCTTCTGAGAAGGGATGAGGATGGTGGCTTGGCAGATAATTGTGATGATCCCAACTATGGTGAGGTGGAGGTTGAAAATGACGAAGAAGGTAATATTTTATCTTACCTGATTGTTTATCCTTGTTTAATTTTGTTTGCTTTTGTTTTGTATTTTTTCTATTTTATTTGTTAGTATCTCAAGTGTCTGACAAATTTCATTTGTGTGATACTTTTGTTTCAGAAGACCATTATGGGGATATAGTGAGTTCTAATGGAGAAGATGAAGGTAATGATATGCTTGTTTAATTTGTTTCAGTTCATTTGTTTCAAAACAAGTTAAGATTAAGGTACTGATTGGTAGGATTTGTTTGTTTGTTAGGTGGAAAAGAACAAGCTAACCCAGGTGGGCCTGGATGTAATTGTAGATGGGGAAAAACGATTTGCTGGTTTTTTAAGGAATTGAGGAGACGATCGTACGGAGGAGACTCCTCGAACCGAGCGAAATGTTAAACCTCACACAGATGCACCGCTGCAAAGGGGGTGCTTTAGATTCGAGAGATCAATCTGTAGTACTCCGGCCTAAATCAAGACAATGACCCTTCCATAGTAAATTCGGTCACAAGAGAGGATGAGTTGATATGTAGGAGGGAAGCTGGGAAATGTGTGGAATCAATGGTAATCAAATATTGTGGGTGTATGAATTCTGAATATGATAAGCTCTGAATGATTGAAATTGCTCAATTGAGAGTAGTTGCTCAATTGATGAGTTGATGATCTCGTATTGTCGATGAGACGTGAGATTGATGATACTGTTGACGCTGATGATTCAGTCATGATTCAGCGACTTATTTATATTACTGGAATTTTAGACACCATGACCCCATGAAGTGAGACAATTGATGGAATCAATGGGTGGGGAAGTGGAGATCGTGTTTGAAACCAGTTGCTCAACGTGTGGAGACTTGGTCGATTTTCCACCCACTACCTCGTGAATTCCTTCAACTGATTGCACGACTTGCTCACATTCCATTGTGTGTTTAAACACACGTGTCGTAGACCGCCAGACCAAAAACCTAAGTGATATCCCCCAAAGTGACACGATTGACATCTCGTGGTATGTTAGTCAATTGATGAACTCGTGGTTTGATGGGACGATGAGTCCATGTAGTTGCTGAGTTGAACATGATGTTCTGAAACTCATGAGTTGAACATGTCATGAGACAGAGGTATAGTTCTTACGATGAAGTGAGCAAGTATTGCTCATTCGATGGATCATTGAATATTGATTGTTGAACCAATATTCCTTGGTTTGAGAAAATATTTATCATCTGAGCAAGTGTTGCTCATGTGATGAATTGTTGAATATTTGATCGTCTGAGCATGTGTTGCTCATCTGATGGATTATTGGAAATGTACCAAAAATATTAATTAGCATACTGGTCGTTGAACCGAGCATAATTAATAAAATTAATGACCATGGGGTCATCGTAAAATTATTAAGGTTGGAATCTGGAATGATGATCCTTGGATTCAGAAACCCTAATTTGATCAATTGATGATCAATTCATGGTTCGTCAGAATTTTAACCATGGGACGAAGGAGGGAGCGACTAAATGGGACCGTGGATCAACCATGTAGTGTCCATATGCTCACGTGAGCAAATACAAAGAACTCTTGAAGAGTTGGTGAAGAGATGATCAAATGCTGGTTTAATCATTTATTCAAAAATGTTCGTCTGAGCCTTAGATGAAAAAACCTAATTAATTATGAAGAGGTGAGGGACCGACCAAGGGGTCATGAAATGGGTCATGGGTGGTCACGGGATCGAATGAAGATCACTTCATGAAAATCCAAAGTGTTCGGAAGAGTTTTGGACCTAATACGTGCAATTGTGCAAATTAGGTCAAAATTGTGAAAATCGATGGGACCGGCTTCTGTAAGCCAAATAGCCAATCTTGGTCGATCAATATAACATGCTCGTGTCCCCAAGACGTCCGTGTCTCAGTTCTGAGAATTTTGATATTTTCTGACGTGCAATTGAGCGTCCATTCGAGAAAATATGCAAAATTAGGGTTTCGCTGAAACTGAGGAAAACACCATGAGATGATGGAGAATAATTATAAAATAAAGGAATGAGGAGGAGTGGGACCGTGAAACCAAGGTATGGTCGGCCAGTCGTGACCACGGTCCCGTGGTGCCTTTCCCTTAATTTTATAATATTTTTCATGATTTTATAAAAATATCATGGATTTAAAGAGTTTTGATGAATTTAGGGAGTTTCCCTGAGTGAAGGAGTTTTCATGAGTTCAAGGAAGCAAAAATATTAAAATAATAAAAACAAGGGCGTGTGGGGCCGTGGGAGGCATGACCGGCCGGCTAGGGCCCGGTCCCACAAGTTTTCATAATTTTATATATTTTTTTAATGTATTTTTCATGATTTGAGGGAATTTTTCCTAATTTGAGAGAAATACCATGAAATAAAGGAATTTGATAAATTCAAGGAAAATAAAATAAATAATAATAAAATAAAGGAGCGTGTGGGACTGGCTAGGGCATGGCCGGCCGGCTAGGGCCCGGTCCCACGAGTTTTCATAATTTTATATTATTTATTTCCTAATTTTTGCAAAATACCATGAAATCAAGGAGTTTTTTCATGAAATCAGAGAAATAATAATAATAAAAAATAATAATGAGGAACCATAAGGTGTGGGGCCGGCTGGGACCAAGGCATGGTCGGTTGGCCAATGGTCACTCCCCACACTGTTTTTCCTTAATTTTATATTATTTTCATGGGTTTATAAAAACACCATGAAGTCGAGGAGTTTCCTCGAGACGAAGGAGATTTGTTCAAATGAAAGGATTTTCATCAGATGAAGGAAAATAATAAAATATGATAAAATATAAAACTGGCGTGGGAGAGGTCATGGCGTGGTCGGCCAGTCAGTGAGTCCAATCCCTTGGCGCCTTGGTCAATATTATGATTATTCATTATTTTTCTTCCTATTTTGCAATAGGTTAATCGTTTCGTCGTATTTTGAAATAATCGTTCGTGCGGTGACTGTTAGTGCATCGTCGTTGAATACACTTTCACCATATAAATCGGGGCTTACTTAGAGGTAGCTCAGACGCCCGGTTGTTGATTATTTATTACTAATTATGGAATTCAGTGGAGAATAATTCACAAAACTGAGTAATAAGATGTTTACTATTAATTCATAGGATCAGCTGAGGATTCGACTATGAATTCAGAATAATAAAGTGAGCATTACCATACCATGGGATCGTAGATTCGACCATATAATCAGAGTAATTAAGTTTTATCTATTACCATTTATGAGACCAGTTGTGGATTCGATCCTGAAATCGGAGTAATGAGATAATGTAGTTATTGCTATTCAATGAGATCAAGCCGTGGATTCGATCATAGAATCAGAACAATTGTTTATTGTCATTCCATGGGATCAGTCGTGGATTCGACCATGGAATAGGAGCAATTATTATTGCCATTCCATCGGACCAATCGTGGATTCGACCATGGAATATGAGCAATAATAGATTATTCTGGGAATTCAGTAGTGAATGTCACGACATAATTAATCTTAATTAGGAATAATTAACTTTGTGGCTCTATACTAGCAGACCAAGATGTCTAGGAGCATTAATTATCCCGATATGATCTTGTCGGTAAGTCATATCCTTTATATAGTCAGGGTAAACTCGTTGTTTGTTCCCGAAGACGTTATCGCTCTATACTAGCAGAACAAGCTGTCTAGGAGCCGTCCATCTTGTGATACTATATAGAAATAATCACTGAAATTGTTCAGTATTCATGAGATATGTCGTTGTCCGGCCGTGAGACTACATATCTACATTACTCTGAGAGAAAGTATTCTCCGTTGAGAATTCATGAGAGACCCGTGCCTCGATACTCATGTCTGATTGCTGGATCAGAGGCTCGTATAATCACGAGTTTACGATTTTAGCCCTTGTTGAAAATCCACCATCTACATTTAGTCCCCTGCTTACTGAGGAAAGCCATGTTCCTCAGTCAACATTAAATGGTGATTTTCCGGCTATAAATTATATAAGTAATTGAACTTAGTCGTAAGTTAGGACATTACCGAATTTCGAGAATATGAGCAAACCATGACTTGATGAAGGATTCAGTGTCATGATTAGAGCATCATTTGATGAGCATAAATTGGTGTGAACCGCTGGTTTGGACGATGGAACCTTGGTCGTTTAGGATTTGCGGGCCGGGCCCAATAAGGAAATCCTTGGAAAATTAGGTTTTGGAAATAAAAAATTGTATAAAAGGAATTAATCCTCTTTTTTTTTTTTCACGCCCAGATCTCCATCACCTCTCCTCCTTCACGCCAGCATCTTGAAGTTCCTCCGCCACCTGATCGCCGCTGCCGTCGCCGTTGTCGCCGGCCAACTTCCGGCCGTGCGTTGTTTTTTTTTTGCTGATGTCCATTAGTATCATGGGTTGTTCATACTTTGATCATGATGAATTTATATACATGTGTGTATATTAGTGTGAGTTTTATGAAAAAAACCCTCGTTTTTGAAAACGTATGTTCGTTCAATCGTTAGTTTTGAAAACTAACTATAATCCCTGATTTAGGAGAGATTTTTTTTTTAGTATATGAACCTAGGTCCAGTGATAAAACTTAGTGTATGATCTTTCATGTGTGCCACGGTTTTATCATAAAAGGAATAAATTTTCACGAAATCGAAATAATCCTTCGTTTTAAAGACAAATTACGACGACTCGAAAGAAAATTCATATGATGAACTTGTGTCCAGTGACAAAATTTTGCTTATGAGCTTTCATGTAAATACAAAACTATATTATATATATGAGATGTGAGCTTTCACAATATTTTGAAATAATCCTTCGTTTTAAAGAGAAATAACGACGATACGAAGGAAAAATAGTTTTTTTTATATGCAGTCGTGACATATATTGTGCAAAATATGATGGTATATTTTATTTGCATGAATTTGTTTTCATTAGATAAAAATCCTTGAGAATTTATGTATGCAAGTTGCATTAATTGTTGTTTTGAAAAAATCAAAACGTGTGTTTTGAGGAACCTTCGAAGATAGACAATATATTTATGATGAAATATTTTATTGCTATAAAATTCATAGGTCAGTTGTGTGAATGCTCACATTATGAAAATTGTGTCCGTGATTTCATGAAAAATCAGTTTCGGAAATTAAATAAAGTTTCGTTCGTTTTTGCAGTTTTCGAAGAGACGAACGATTTTGAGGTGTTAACTCTTACGGCATAACTACTACCATTAGTAGAATTGTAAAGAGGTAAGAGTTCAGAGTTACCTTTTTTGCTGATGTTGGTTTGTTTACATAGTAGTAATCTTTGATCTTCCGGTTCCAGAAAATGTCGACCAACAATAACAACAATTACGATTACTGGTATTCCTCTTCTTCCTATGTCTCTTCTGATGAGGATTCCGACGCTTCTGTAGCGAAATCAAAGGCTAGGGTTACCCATGAAGGGGCGAATCCTAATGTTCCCTTGGGTGAGCGAAGAGTCTCTTTTGCTAAACTCAAGAAAAGAGGAGCTGAAGACAAAAAGGAGGATGCCCGTCAACGTGAGAAAGATCGCACCCGGCGTAAGAGACAGAGGGTTGAGGAGAAGCGTCGATTATTGGATGGAGTGCCTTCTGATTCTGATGCTGATGCTTCTGAAGAAGAGATCACATGGGAAACATCCTAGCGTTACATCAAGCCTGATCGATATGAAAGAGAGCATCAGAGGATGATGAAGAAAATTGAAGCTGAAGCTGCAGCAGAAGATGACTCGGATTCAGATGATGATGATGTTATCTTCCGTCCACCGGACTTCACCAATGATTCTGACAGTGACTCTGAAGAAGATGATTCCGAGAAGGATAGTGACGATGAATCTGACAATTCGGATGAGTCCGACGAGTAGTTTTACTTCCATCTTATTTAGACGTTAGAGCATTCCCTTTTAGTCTTCATAGTGGATATCTTTCTTTTAACTGTTTAAATGACTTTACTTCAATTAGACTTTTCTTCTGAATGATGAACATTTTGTTAACGCCGATTTCTTCTAATCCATGACATGGATCAATGTCCATACATCCAAATTCATCATGACTTGTCGATTTTCATGAGAAGTAACATAACACACAGCTGACGTGAACAAGGCCGCGTGGCCTATCCTTTGTCCCGTGATGTTCAGTCCCCAGTGCGTTATTTTCCTCCGCGTCTTCAGTATCGGTCTTTGAAGCCTAGGGTTTCAGTGAAACTCGTAACTGAGTTGACTATTCGCGAGTGATGACTATCGCCTGATATATATATCTTCAAGACTCCAAATCTATGATCCACACAAATATTTCTTCCATTCCTGAGTCAGTTTCATCGTGCAGAGAAGTTTTGATCCTACATCCTTGCCGTCATGTGGAGCAATAACATTTCTTCTCAAGATGATCTTTAGTCGAAGTGTGAAATAGCAACGTCTATCTCAGTAAGTTGTACACTTCTTCTTCTCCTCCTTTCTTGTCCCCGTTCAATCGAGATTGTTGATCACAAGAATGATTTGTCGTAGGACTGTAAGAAGAATGCTACTCCTCATAATGCAAGGCCTAAGCGGACTGTTAGAGCTCCTGCCCGGTATGGATTGGCTCGTGCTGAAGCTGGATCGTCTGTAAGTAAACCTATGACTCTTGAGATTGTACTGAGTCCCGGGATTAACACTCATTCGTTTCGTCATAGGCGGATGTCCGTGTCGTCGTTGATGCTAGACGAAGAAAGAGTGGAAAGTCCGTGACCGTGGTTGAGGTTGAGGAAAGCAGCAACCGGGCATGTGAAGATTCTGCAGGATCCGTGGAGACTGGAGACAGTGTCCATGTTCGTGAATACCCAACCGCTGGACTCTTATTCGAAGCTCCATTGATTAATACCTTCCCAGACAATGAAGTGGTCGGTGGATTCGTGATTCCCAAATTTCATGCGCCTCTGTACACCAAGATTTGGAAGAGGTATGGTCACATTGCTACCACAGAAGTGTGGAAAGGGTTTTCTTCCAACTCGTTTAACCACGGTAGCGGGGCTATTGCCGATCATCGAGGAAATGAACCAGACGCATTTGCGAGACGTCAAAAACCATGAACTGCACAAATGGGATGAAATGATCTCTAATTGTGAGATATTGCGATTCAATGTAAGCTGGCTCCGTCGTCGTCTTGAGATAATCAAGGTTCATAAGGCGGCAGAGGCTGCCGATGCAATTTCCATGAATGCCGCTTTACTGGATGAGGAGAGGATACTGGCTCTGGAGTCAGCAAGGGTTGAGAAAGCGGTCGAAGACTTGAAGGCAAAGACTAAGATTTTTCAGAAGAAGCTTGACGAGGCTTCTTACAGGTATTATCCTTTGCTGGATGGTTTGCTCTGAGTGAGCATTTGTGGTTGTTGTTTTTTGAATAAATCTGAGTTTCTAGTTAGGTGAAACAGTTGATCATGGCATGAACGAATTTTGCTCATTTATTAAATGTTTAATGAACAAAGGAGAATTCGCATGCTCTTTGGAGGAATGAAATTACAATTTTGAAAATGCTTGAAATGATGAAGAGGTAGTTTGTTTCGTGGATCAGGCATAATAAGCTTTGAGCCATTTTCCATTGATGATGTTTCCTTCCTTTCCTCCATTGATTGCTAAAATTTTGTAGTATCCGCTAGACACTGCTTTGATAACAACATACAACCCTTCCCATTTGGGAGAGAACTTAGGAGCAGACATGTCTTGTTGAATGTGCTTTGCTGTTTTTAATACCAAATCCCCTACTTGAAATGTTCGAGATCTTACCATTTTGTTGTAGGCTCTGGAGATCCTCTGTTTGTAAGTTTCCACATATTTTTCCACCTTGGTTCTCCTTGATTCAAGCATATCTAGCTCAGCAATCCTTGATATGGAGATTTCAGCCTCATCCCATTGTACACCACTGGATGTTGCAATCCTGGCTGAGGGAACTTTGATTTCTGCTGGAAGTATGGCGTCGGCTCCATAGACAAGGGAATATGGCGAAGTACCGATCGAGATCCTTGGTGCAGTTCTATAAGCCCATAGAGCCATGGGTAATTGCTCATGCCATGATCGAGGATTGTCATGAATCGTCCGACTGATAATCCTGATCAAAGTCTTGTTGGTACTTTCTGCTTGACCATTTCCTTGTGGATAGTAAGGTGTGGAGAAGATTTTTTTGATCCCATATTTATTGAGCATCTTCTCAACATCTTGATTGGCAAAAGGAGTTCCATTATCTGTGATGATATGTTTAGGAACTCCGAATCTGCATATTATGTGCTCTTTGATGAAGGCGGCAATCGTAACTCCAGTGGTGCTTCGAGGAGGAATAGCTTCGACCCACTTGGTGAAGTACTCTGTCGCAGTGATGATGTATTCATGTTGTTTTGAAGATGCTGGATTGATCTTCCCAATGATATCTAGTCCCCATCTGTAGAAAGGCCACGGACTATTCACAGAATTCAACGGGAGACAAGGAGTGTGGATGAGATTACCATGGGTTTGGCATTGGTGACACATTTGAACGTGTGCGGCTGCATCATCTTCCATGGTTGGCCAATAATATTTCTCATGAATTTGAAGAAATAGTTTCCTCTTTCCTTGATGTTCTCCATCATGTACTTCCTTCAGGATTGTAGGGATTTCATGTTCGGCTAAGCACCTCAGTAAATTCCCACCAAAGCTTTTGCGGTATAAGATCCCATCGACATAGACGAATCTCTTATCTTTTTGAATGAGTTTGATTGCTTGCTTCTTTTCCAGTGGTAGTTCGTTATCCCGGAGGTATTTGATGTAAGGCTCCTTCCAGTCCCCAGTGCGGTGGACTGTCAAAACCTCCAGGTGAGGAGGTGTTTGGAAATCAGGACAAGATCCTTGTAAAGCTCTTGACTGAGTTTCCATGGATGGCCAGTAGTATCCCATTCTTTGAAGCTTTCTGTAAAGTGTTACCACTAACGTTTGCCCGCAGATTTCTTCATGTATGCGCTTGAGTTGTTCTTCCGCTTCGTTTCTCCCAAGGCATCGTAATAGAGATCCATCAGGGTTTCGATATTATAGTCCTTCATGGAGCAAGAAGTAGTTCTTCAGTTCTTTGAGGATGACTTGGCCTTCTGAAACAGAGCTGCTCAATTCATGAATGATGGGTGCTCGCCAATCGTTTGCTGGAATGTCTTCAATCTGAGTGAGCCAAGTTGAAGATACGGTACGCCTCTGTACAGTGATCGTTTTCTCTGCTCCTTCAAATTTCAGCTTGGAGGCGAGAGTTTCTAGGAAATCAACATGCCTATTATTAGTCCGTCCAGTATGGACGATCGTTGCGTCAACAAAATAGGTCAACAGTCGCTGAGCTTCGTTTCTGAATGGAGCAAGTGTGATTTCCTTGAGAGAATACATTCCATTCATCTGGTTGACCAATAATTTTGAATCCCCCCTTATCTCAAGGTGTGTTGCTCGTGCTTGCTTGACCAAGGATAATCCTAATAGGAAGGCTTCATATCCTGCTGAGTTGTTGGTGCAGTGGAAATCTAACTTGAACGAATGTGAGAAAACTTCACCAGATGGAGACACCAGTACTATGCCGCTCCTCCGGTGTCACTACTAGGGGCGGTAGATCCATCAAAGTATAGAAACCATGTTTCTTCATTGATGACCAAGATGTCTGGGAATTCGCCGGGCACTTCTTCATGTAGTGTTGTTATGTCTTCCCCTGGAAAAGCAGCGAGCAAGTCTGCGACCTCTTGACCTTTGATGGCTTTAGGTGGCGTGCAAGCTATGTCAAATTCTGACATCTGGAGTAGCCACTTCGCTGGTCTCCCTATCAAGGCTGGCTTTGATAACAAGAACTTTATGGGATCAGCTTTGGAGATGAGTACGACCCTGTTAGATAGTAAGTAATGACTGAACTTCTGGATTGCATGTACCAATGCCAGGCATGCCCTTTCGGCCTTTGGATATCGGAGTTGAGCACCTCTCATTGTGCGGCTGAAGTAGTAAATCGGTCGTTGGACGCCTTCTTCGTCTTCCTGAGCGAGGAGTGCACCGATGGCGACGTCACTGGAGGCTGTGTAAAGAATCAGAGGTCGTCCCTGCACTGGAGACCTCATGACGGACGGTGACAATAATATCTGTTGTATTTTATGGAAAGCTTCTTGTTGAACAGCTTTCCAGGTGAAGCTTGCTCCTTTTTTCAGCAGAGGTGTGAACGAAGCAATGAGTTGAGCTAATCCAGGAATGAAGCGTCGAATATAATTTACCTTGCCCATAAAGCTCTGTAGTTCCTTCACGGTACGTGAAAGAGGCATGGTGGTAATAGCTTTTGCCTTGTCTGGGTCGACTTTGATCCCTTCAGCTGTGACCAGGAATCCTAAGAATTTTCCGGAAGAAAATCCGAATGCACACTTTAAAGGATTCATTTTTAATTTGTATTCTCTGCATCTTTCAAACACCTGCCTTAGAACTTCGAGATGAGATGCTCGAGTCTTCGATTTTACCACCACATCATCAACATAGTCTTCTACTTGCTTGTGCATCATGTCGTGGAATATGGCAGTCATGGCTCGTAGATAGGTGGCACCAACATTCTTTAATCCAAAGGGCATCACAGTGTAGTGAAAATTCCCAATGGGAGTACGGAATGCAGTCTTGTTGGCGTCATGTTCATACATCTTGATCTGGTTGTACCCACTATAGCCGTCCATGAATGAGAACATACCGTGACCACTGGTTGCATCGACGAGCATGTCAATGTTGGGTAGAGGAAAATCATCCTTTGGACAACATTTATTCAAGTTCTTGAAGTCGACACAACATCTGATTTGACCAGTTTTCTTCTTAACAGGTACCACATTTGCTAGCCACGTTGGATGAAGAATAAGCTTGATGAACCCTGCTGCCAACAGTTTCTGGATTTCGACCTTGATTTCCTCCTCGACTTCGTGTCTAAATTGTCTGGGCGGTTGTTTTACAGCTTTGGAACCAGGGACGATGTGCAGGTTGATGAGTGCTAAAAAGTGCATATTTCTATATATTTTTCTTGGCATTTAACTCATCTTTTGTGCATTAATTCTATATTTTATCCCATATTCTGTGTTTTCGTTGTTTTCAAGAATAAATACTTTTCTTAATTAATTTTGCATTTTTAGGTACTAAATAAAGCCTGGTTAACTCACGGAGCGAAAAGAGCAAAGGAACGGCAAAGACTCTCGCTAGGAGGAAGGGAAGAATGATGTTTGCAAGAGCCGGATCAACGAGAAGTGGGCTTGAAGAGGAAGAATTGTTCTTAAAGAAGATATGGGCTTGGCATACCCAAGGCCCAAAACCCTCACCCAAATCCATTTCCTATATCCATACCTGTTTCCCTTTCTAGCCGTCAGATTGGATCATCTCAGCATCCTACGGTCGCAGCATCGCCGTACATCAAAGTCTGAAGCTCCTGTCTAACACTTCAGCACCTAACTCCATCTGGAGCCGTCAGCTTCGTTGTATCACTTAATCCAACGGTCGCTCAGAGCTTGTTTACATCGTGCCGTTCGATTCAATTAGTAAGTGATTATCCAACGGATCTCCTCGCTGCGCATCAACTTCTGATGATTCCACTCAACACCTTAGCCATCGAACCCATCGACCTCAAGCCAAACACCCCCTTCTTCCCAAACATCGAGTTCTTCTCCTCCACTCCGTCTGCGGAGAAAACTCTGCCATCTCCATCACCACCATCTCTTCCATCTCCACCTCGAACACCACCACTACCACCTTCCCCCGACAAACTCAGTATTCAATCACCACCCTTGTCTCTTCCTTTCTCGTCTGTAGCATCGAGTCCTGATGCTACAAACTCGACAGTGAGAGAAGCTAGGGTTCACAGAAGTCTAGGGCTGGGCCAACAGCGCAACAAGATCTAGAGGAGGAGCAGTAGAACATCAACAGGGCATGGGTCGAGCAGAATTCACACATGGGTATGTCGAATTTGATTTTCCCCAAAAGTTAGGGTTTGCAAATTTAGGGTTTTGTGAAATTAGGGTTTTGTATTTTGTTGTAAGCTATAAAAGGGAAGCTGTAGAGAATGCAAAGGTTGTTCTTGGGTCATCCGAGAAACCCCCTAATTGGGTTAATTTAATTCTCAATGTCAATTTGATTTCACTGTTAATTTTTAGGGTTCTTCATTTGCAATTTTCATTCACTGTTTAGTTGTTTAAATGCTATGTTATTTCACATGATCATGTTTAGTTCCATTTTAATGTTAATTATGTTCTGAGTTCACTGCTGAGGCTCAGATGAAACCTTAGTGCACTATTGAATGATGAATTGCTAGGAAGGCCTGTTTTGCTTGAGTAATGGGAAGAAGTTGGTGCTCTGATATGCCTGTGATTGACTGTGCTTTCAAAAGACAGTCAATGCTAGGGGCAAATCAGTGAGCAAGCTGATTTTCTTCCCATTCTAGTTGGATGCTTAAGTTTTTAAATCTAGAATTGCATTGTTTAGCTAGGACACAAGGTGGATTCTAAGCCTTAGCTTAGCCACAGCTGCAAACTCCTCCCTGCCCTTGGCTAACAGCCTTGGTTTTTTTTTTGGCTTTGTTTCCTGTTAACTGCCACTGTTACCTTTGCTTCACTGTCACATTTACTTCACTGCCTTGGTCTTTCTCTTTGCTTCATTTCCATTGCCATCCTCACTTCCATTTTCACCATTTCCTTTGCTTTTCTTCACTATCACTCTCCACTGCCACTGTCACCTGTTTTGTGTTTTGTATTTGTATCTGTTTTCTTGTGTTTATTGTTTTATCATCCATTGTCTCATTATTTCACTACCATCTTCATTGTCATTGTAAATGCCATCCTTGGCCCTGTGTGATTTAGTTACCTTGTCTGCCTGCACAGCTCCTGCTCTCCCTTTCCCTGCTGAGCACCTGCCCTTTGCTTCTGCTGCTGCTGTGCACTGCTTCTGCTGCTGCTGAAGCCACCACTGCTGCTGCTTCAGGTCCAGTTCAATTCTGGGCTACAAGTTCAGTCATTACAAAAGCCCACTGTGGACTTAATCAAAGCCCAGGTGAAAAGCTAAAGCCCAATTCACAGTCACTGTTAGCCCAAGGCCCAGTGCAATTCAAAAGACCAAAAGCCCATAAGTTCACAGTCAATCCAAAAGCCCACTGAGCCCAAAACCATTTCATTGTTACAAAAACCCACTAAGCCCAAAGCACAATTAGAAGCCCAATAGCAATTTAGAGCCCAAATAGCTAGAAACTCCAAACACCCCCAATCTCTGTGGATCGACCCGTACTTGCACGAGCTACAACTGACGACCGTGCACTTGCGGTATTACTGTAGGCCCGTTTCATTTCGCTTCAATTTTATACGCTTTCCCGGGCCCACCAAGTTTTTGGCGCCGCTGCCGGGGATTGGTGCTGTGTTTTTCTTGTAGTTTTATTAGCTATTTTTGCATTTCACTGCATAGCATTTGCATCTGCATCTGCTTCACTTCATTTGCTGTTGGACCTGCTGTTCTGAACCTGTTTTTCCTCTGCTGGGACGCCACCAAGT
This sequence comes from Papaver somniferum, assembly GCF_003573695.1. Taxonomy (NCBI): domain Eukaryota; kingdom Viridiplantae; phylum Streptophyta; class Magnoliopsida; order Ranunculales; family Papaveraceae; genus Papaver; species Papaver somniferum. The sequence continues at coordinate 15,393,211 of NC_039360.1, read as the reverse complement.
TTTTGGCGTGGGTTTGATGAAGTAATTCATGCTAGACACAGCAGCAGGAGCGTGAGAAGAATCAGAGCAGAGAGATAAAGCATGGGTCGACGATGTGGTGAAGACCTGTCAACCAAATTAGGTAAAAAAAATCAAACCCTAGGTCTGTAAAATTAGGGTTTTTAATTTAGGGTTCATAGGTCCCTTTTTGTATAAATTGAACACAAGGGGGGTATCAATAGATATCTCTGGACTAGCCAGTGTATCCCCATGAGGGCTGGACTAGCCAGTTCCTCTTGGGTAGATTTTTCTTCCCTGTTTTGTATTTGTAGATTTAATTTTAATTTTCAATTTTAATTCCAAATTCAGTTTTAGTTTATCTTGTTTCAATTCATGTTTTGCTATCCATGTTTTTCCATGTTCTGTGTATTGTTCAGTTTCTCCATTTGATGTAATGTTCTGTACTGTTTTGTGTGAATGTTAGGCTAAAGCCTTTGAAGCATTGGATTGATTGAGCAGTGGGGAGAAACTAGTGCTCACTAGTGACTGTGAGCAAACTGGTTCTCTTCCCACTCTAGTTGTATGCCTAGGCTCTCAATTTGTTTTTTTTTATAATTGTTTTGTGCCTTGTTCTCCCACTGCCCTTGGCTAACAGCCTTGGTTTATTTGGTTTTGTTTCCTGTTAACTGCCACTGTTACCATTTGTTTCATTGCTGCTCCCTTGCCTTAGGCTAACTGCCTTTGTGCCTCATTGCCACTGATTTTTGCTTCTTTCCCATGATCATTGTTAGTTTGTTTCACTACCATCTTCATTGCTTTGTAAATATCACAGTTTCACTGCCACTATTTGCTCTTTCTTCTCTTTTGTTTCTCCTGTTCTTGTTACTGCATTCACTGCCTAGTGCTCTGCTGCCTTGTTCTCCCCCTGCTGCTGTGCACTTGCCCTTTGCACTGCTGCTGCTCTCCCTTTCCCTGCTGAGCATCTGCTGCTGTGCACTGCTTCTGCTGCTGCTGTGCACTGCTTCTGCTACTGCTGAAGCCCAGATTCATAACAAAAGCCCACTGTGGACTTAATAAAAGCCCAGGTTCAAGGCCCAGCCACAGTTCAGGTTAAGGTCTAAGGCCCAATTCACTGTTACTAAGCCCAGTTCACTGTTAGCCCAAAGCCCAGTGCAACTCAAAAGACCAAAAGCCCATAAGTTCACAGTCAATCCAAAAGCCCACTGAGCCCAAAACCATTTCATTGTTACAAAAACCCACTAAGCCCAAAGCACAATTAGAAGCCCAATAGCAATTTAGAGCCCAAATAGCTAGAAACTCCAAACACCCCCAGTCTCTGTGGATCGACCCGTACTTGCACGAGCTACATCTGACGACCGTGCACTTGCGGTATTACTGTAGGCCCGTTTCATTTCGCTTCAATTTTATACGCTTTCCCGGGTCCACCAAGTTTTTGGCGCCGCTGCCGGGGATTGGTGCTGTGTTTTTCTTGTAGTTTTCTTGGCTATTTTGCATTTCACTTCATCGCACTTGCATCTGCATCTGCTTCACTTCTTTTGCTGTTGGGCCTGCTGTTCTGAACCAGTTTTTCCTCTGCTGGGACGCCACCAAGGAAAAGAACCAAAGCCCAACTGGGTTTTTGCAACAATATCAGAGCAGCTGGGCTGTGCTTAAAAGGTAACCCATTTAAGAGAACCCGAATTGAGGGCTTCCAATTTTTAATTGTGGGCTTGTAATATTAAAGCCAATTTTTGGGCTTTTTATTTTCTGTTGGGTTTGTAATTAATTTTTGTGGGCTTGTTTGTTTAATTTGTGGGCTTGTATTTAATTTTTGTGAGCTTGTTTAATTTGGACTGGTATTTTGTATTCTGGGTTTTTAAACCCCGCTGAGCTTGTAACCGATCACGTTAGGTTAACTCGTTAGTGGGCCGAGTACCCAAATTCTAGGCCGAGATTTTGGACTCAGTTTCACCAAACGTTTTCAAACCAGCTGAGCCAAAGCAAACACAAAACCAACAGTGGGCTTGCTCCCATTCAAAAACCAAATTTTATTTTCTTTAAAAAAAAATTGCTCCCAAATTTTATTTTGCTCCCACATTAACAACCAAATTTTTTTTCTTTTATCCCACCAAAACCAAATTTTTCCCAAAAATCCAAACCCTTTAAAAAACCAAAATTTTGAGCTTTGTACATTCTTTACTTAGATTTTGAGCCAATCATGAATAGATCTTTTTCTACAGTTGGGGAGTACAACAAATCCCTTAGAGAACTTGCATATGGACAAACTTCACGTTATGAACCTTCCACGGACCATGATGTCAATAGTCATAGGAATTATTATGGACATTTTCAAAGTCCCGAGCCGCAATACATGAACCCTAATGACTATTCATACATGCATCATTCATCGCAACGTGAAAATGAACATTCTGCTAGAGCCTCACTCACACAATCATCACTTATGGATCAAATAGAAGCTCGAATCACAGCTTTAGAAATGCAATCACATGAGGAATCTGTCACATCTAATTTTCTTAGGCAACCTGAAATCTATGCATGTCCCGCATGTGGTAGTTTAGACCACCCTGTTGAGAATTGTCATATTTTGCATAATTTTAGGCAATCTAGAGAAAATCCAAGGTATGAAATGCCCATAAATTGTGAGAATGGTAGTCATTGGGACCATAATCAATCCTTTGAGGGTTGCGATCAATATTTTGTAAACCCTAATGACCATGCACACATGTACCATTCACCACAATTTGAACATGAAGAATTTGGTACTCCCATGAATTTAGACTCCACCACAGAAGCTTTAAGACTCTGCAAGCAAGACTACGATAGATCTACATCACGAATTCATGCATATTTAGATCAGATTTTGCTTCACCTACAAAAGGAGGAAATTCATGAGGAAATGTATGTTGT